>NC_062279.1:124368765-124671796 GCF_902655055.1 Lutra lutra | reverse complement strand
GCTTAAAAGGATTTACAATGAAAATGA
Source organism: Lutra lutra (assembly GCF_902655055.1). Lineage (NCBI taxonomy): Eukaryota > Metazoa > Chordata > Mammalia > Carnivora > Mustelidae > Lutra > Lutra lutra. Next base: position 124,671,769 of record NC_062279.1, on the reverse strand, counting down.
ATATTCTTATCAATAGCAATTTATGTCGCAAAGAGTCATTTATGTCAGGACCACTTAAAATGCAATTTATTTTTCATTGTTTCATTGAAGTGAGGTTCATTATAGTATAGTAATATATAGTATAGTACTATAATATAGTATAGTAATGTTACTATATTAGGAAAGAAAATAATGGGGAAGTGGTTTGCTAATAAATTTCATAGTATACTTAATTATAGAAATGGTAAGATATGCTATTAATGTATTCTTATTTGTTTTCCTTTTCTAATGGTGAGAAGAATTGGTGATTCATATGTTATAAGAACTTAGCATGTCATATATAACATTCCAAATCAGGTCATGTAAGTTATGGGCATTGTTTTTTTTTTTTTTTCCCATAAAGCATAATCTGATTGTCCTAACAATACATTTTCTCCAGAGCTTTTGTGTACTTATCAACCCACAGTGAGATGACCCTAATACCTTTAATGATATTTACACTTCTCTTAATTTAATCATAAAATATTATATAGTATTTTACATTTTTAGTGTCACCAATAGTTGCCTGTGATCTGAGAGAAAAAACTCCAATATACCATTTTATGTATGTTGATCACTATAAAACTTATTTCACATGTTTTAAATACAGAAGCTTCATTTCATAGTCATATTATGAGAATGCTAATGTATTTTCCAAAGTTCCATATTTGGCACTCCACAGTCACTTCGGTGCGATCCAAAAAATAGTACACTATATGGACTTTGCAGAAGATTAGAAGTTGATGGTTGGGTCTTCATAATACAGCTTTGGAATTGTAAGGTCAATATATGGTGACATATTTTCATTTATGACCTGATATGGTCATATGGATATTAACTAAATGGTTATATAGTTATATTAACCTGATATGGTCATGTGTGGATATTAACTATAAAAAATAGTTATTGTATTGAGATAGGTCACCTTTTTCCTTGCAGTAATGCCACAGGAAGGGAAAATAAATCACAAAAGGTTAGCATTAGCTCTTATACACAAATAACTCAATGTGGTAATAAACTATAACTGATTGTAGTTAAACAATTTATGGATTAGAAAAAATGCCAGTGACTGAAGCAATTACCCTACCACTTAATGAAAGTTTCTTATTTCTTCTTATTTTTTATTAAAGTGCACATTTATTCTATAACATCACTAAGTAATGTATATCTAATTTAAAAACAAAGTTACCGTTTCTGATGTCTTTGAATGATAGTCATTTTATTTATGTAATAATACAAAAAATAATATTCTAATGAGAGAAAATTTCTGTCATACAGGATATTGGAAGACATAAGAATAATAAGTGTATATATTAGGTTATTTTCTTTTTTATGAGATAATAAGTTATCTATACTTTTATGTAGTTTTTATTAGTAGTTATGGAAATCCACAGTCTTCATTGTTTCATTGTTGTACACATGATTCCTTTTTATATTTTGCAATTAGTTCAAATATAAGTACATAATTCAAATAACTGGTTCACTGATTAATAATGACCCAATGATACTTGATTTCTTATACTACATGATTCACTTATACCACTCAATGTTTACTATTTAAGTAGTAGAAGAGCAAAAGGATTGGCTTTCCAATATATGTCATGACACTAAAGACACAAATACAGACATTATTGCTTATCACCATTTTACCTCATAGTATAATTTTCTGACAAGGACTCAGGGATTTTTCCACTGTAAATTTAGCCTTCACAGAGTTTTAGTCACTTTGGTATTATCCAAGAAAAACAACGAAATATTGAGATCTTTTATATATTGAGCCAAAGATAAGAAATGGACATGTATGTGTTAAGAAGTTTATACCTTATTAGGTCTCTGCCTCATTACCAATGCTATATCAATCATATGGGAAGTTGAGTTAAAATACCTAGTGATATATATTTAATATAAATACATAATACTGTCTATAAAAGGGAAATTAGTGTGAGCTAATGTAATCTAAGGAAGGCCTCTCAGAGAGTATAGACAGATAGTGAAAAACACAGAATGGCTGCCATTTATGAACATTAATATATAATTTATTTTCATAACAACTACATAAATTGATATTATTATTATCCCCATTTAAAATGGAAAAAAATAAGACACAGAGAGATGAAGTAATTTGTCCAAAACCACATACCATAGATTGAGTGGTTTATAAACACTAGAGATTTAATTCTCAGTTTTGGAGATTGAGAAATTCAAGATCAAGGCACCAAAAGATCTGTAGGGCCTGTCTCTTGGTTCATACACAGCTGTCTTCCTGTGCCCTCATATGGTAGAAAGGGATGAGAAAGCTCTCTGAAGTCTCCTCTTTGAGAACACTAATCTCATTCATGAGGGCTCAATCCTCACAACCTATTCCTCTCTCCAAAGATAGAACTTCAAATACCCTCATGTGGGGTTGAGGATGCAACATATGAATTTGGCAGGGGCAGAGGGAATGCAAATATTTAATTCAGAACAGTGTCGAACTTGGAATATTAATCCCAGGCATTATAGTTCTAATCTACACTGCCTCACAAACATGTAGAGTTGAGTGTACACAGCTCATAGCTCACAATTATTTCAATCCTGTATGATATACTCCAGGAGTAAGAGACTTTTTCATGATCCTTCTCAGGATACTTTTTCCTTACATGTGTCTGGTGTGTGGGTGTATGTATATGGGTTTAGTTAGAAATTATTCCTACAATTATAGATAATTCCATTTTACATAAATTTAAATAAAACTTTTTGCCAAATCTGCATTAGTTAATATAAAACTACACAACTTATGTCCTTCATTGTAGAAATATATTTTATATTTTCAAAGAGCTTTGATTCCACTTTTGAAATTATAAGCTTGTTATATTTTATTCAGGATGAATGAAATTTCTTGAAAGTACTATAGACACAATAATGGAATTTGCATTGAAAATTGTTTTGTTAAAGAAAAATAGCTTTAATACAAACTGTACTCCTATTCTCTTTCATACAAAATAATAATCTTTTTAAATGTTCTAAAAGAACAGTCTTATTGTTAGTACAGAATTTGAAAATATTTTTATCAATGACTACAAGTTTTAAGATATTATAATATCAAACTTTGTAAATCAGAGAGGTATCCTTTAGTAAGATGGAAATATTTACTAGTCAGGTAATAAATATCTGTAAGTGAAATGAAATGCACTTCTCATCTATACCTATTGTTTTTATTATTCCATCTGTCAAAATACTTTTCTGGCAGAGAATTTTAAAAAATAGTAGAATAAATGAAAATAACTACATATGATTCAAACGTTAAGATGATATACATGATAGAATTGTATTTACTATTCCAGGCTTTGCATCTTACAAGAGAGAGAGCAGAAGAACATTTGGGATTTCTAATAACTAATAACTATATCCTAATTTTTAGACTGCAGCTGGGTTATACATGTTAGTCCATCAATTTCATTGCTTAACACAGAAATATTCAAGAAAGACTAAGCAGAACAAGAATTAGTACAGGGATTTACATACTATCAAATTATTTGGAAGACTGGTGGAGGATAATTTATGTGGCTATTACTTGACCATTAAATCCAAACTGTAGTGCAATGCAATACAAAACTATACCCCCCTCAAAATAGCATACATTTTTTAAATCAGTTTTCGCCAATGTATTGGCAGAAAATGCTAAATAATCCACCCAGTAGATATTTGTTTCACATCTATATAACAAGATATTTTCCAAAGCAATCAAGGGATATGATGATGATGATGATGATTGATGAGGAGGATAGCAAATACTTATAAAGGGTTTGTTATGTAACAGGTACCATTCTTTATATAAAACATTTTATTTAATCCTTACACCAACTGTGTGAAGTAGGTAGGTTAGTATTGTTTTTGTTTTATAGAAATAAAACTGAAACAGAGAAATTAACTTAGTTGCCCATGACTGCAGGCTAGTAAGTGGTGAAGGTTGGATTTGAACTCAAACAGTTCATGCTTTTCATTACTGTTTTCTACTAGAGTCTAAGTGAAAAGACAAAGACAGAAATATGTGAATTAAATAAAAATACAGAATTTATTTAATTCTTAAGAGACAGAAACTATAGATATTACTAATGGTTGTATCATAACAATAAGGCAATCCATGGGCATATGTCACTTTATCTTCTGGGGGCAATGTGTGATATATGAAACTCCAGAGACAAGAGAAGGGCATGGCAGGTTCCTACCTTTCAAAGCCACAACTGAAATTTGAACAGATGCTTTCCGACTCCTGTTCAAATTTAATTCCCCAGAAGTTATTCCATGCCAAAAACTACCTTCAAGAGAAGTGGCTAATGAAATCTTTATTCTGGGAGACCATGTACCAAGTTAAAAATCATATTTTGCTTGAAATATAGGAAATGCTTATGGTATGGTAATAACAATATCCACAATACCATGTGAATATACATATTACCAGTCATAAAATTCTATATTTATAAAAAGAAGACTATTTTAAAAATCAATTTTCACTCTTAAAATAGGAGAAATTATTTGGTATGTGTGTGATAGTTGATTTAGTCCATTTATTACAATTTGAGCTTTCTAAATGGACTGGTCACTGTGTCCATTAGAACAAATATCCAAGAACAAACTATGAGCAGCATTTACTAGTATTTATAATTTTTACTTGAAAAAACTGACCATAGGGATGCTGAATACTTCTCCAACTTCACATAGTAAGGAACTATAAAATTGTATTTAGATCTGAATGATGCCAGAGTTTTGCCAGTAAATATTACTCTTCTCAATAATATGGCAATATAAAGACATAAATGAGAAATTGCTTCGAGGGACCCATGGATAAGTTTTTTAGGCTATAATAAAATTGCCATGGAAATTTGGTTTTCAAAAAATATTACAAAATTACACTAATTGAAATAGTATGATGCTAGTATAACGAGTCATTTAGATTCATGAAATGGAATAAAAGGTCCAAAAATAAACCCATGCATAACATGTCAACTGATCTTCAACAAAAATTCCAAGAATATACAATGGGGAAAGGATAATCTTTTTAACAAATGGTGCTGGAAAAACTGAATAGTCACATGGAAAAGGATGAAACTAGAACCACTATCTTGCACCATACAACAAAATCAATTTAAAGGGTATTAATAACATAAACAAGACTTGAAACTGTAAGTGTCTAGAGGATAACACTGAGGAAAAATTTCTTGACATTGGCCTTGGCAATGATTTTTTGAATATGATATCAAAAACAGTCAACAAAAGCAAAAATAGACAAATGTGACTACATCAAACTAGGAAGCTTCTACAAAGCAAAGAAAATAACCAACAGAATATAAAGGCAACTTCTGAAATGGGAGAAAATATTTGCAAAGCATTAATCTGTTAAAGGGCTAGTGTACAAAATATATAAAGAACTTCTACAATTCAACAACAAAAAGCAAACAAACAAGAATTTGAACAGGCTAAGGACTTGAATAAATATCTCTCTAAAGATATACAAATAGGGGCGCCTGGGTGGCTCAGTGGGTTAAGCCGCTGCCTTCGGCTCAGGTCATGATCTCAGAGTCCTGGGATCGAGCCCCGCATCGGGCTCTCTGCTCAGCAGGGAGCCTGCTTCCTCCTCTCTCTCTGCCTGCCTCTCTGCCTGCTTGTGATCTCTCTGTCAAATAAATAAATAAAATCTTTAAAAAAAAAAAGATATACAAATAGCCAACAGGTATATGAAAAGATACTCAACATCACTAATAATCAAATTCAAAATAAAAACCATATGAGATACATCTTTAATCAAACTGAAATGAGGAGGTGCCTGGATGTCTCAATCCATTAAGCATCTGTCTTCGGCTCAGGTCATGATCCCAGGGTCCTGAGATGGAGTCCCCCGTTGGGATCCCTGCTCAGTGGGGAAACTCCTTCTCCCTCTCCTTCTGCCCCATCCCCTGTTGTGTTCCCTCTCTCACTGTCTCTCTGTCTATCAAATAAATAAACAAAATCTTAAAAAAAATAATAAGTATCACCTCACACCAGTAAGGATGGTTATTAAAAAAAAAAAAAGGCAACAAATGTTGGTGAGAATGTAGGAAAATTGGAACACTTGTACACTGTTGGTGAGAATGTAAAGAGGTACAGCTGGTATGGAAAACAATATGGAGAATTCTAAAAATAAAAATAAAAAATAAAACTATAGTATCATCCAGCATTCCCACTTCTGGGTAAATATCCAAAAGATTTTAAATCAGTTCTTGAAGAGATATCTGCACTCCATGTTCATTGCAGCATTGTTCACAATTGCCTAGATATGGAGAAAGCCTAAATGTCCATTGTCTGATGAATAGATAAAAATGTGATATATACATAAAATGGAACATTATTTATCCTTTAAAAAGAAGGAATTCCTGTCATTTGCAACAACTTGGAGGAACCTAAAAGACATTATATTAAGTGAAAAAAGCCTGTCACAGGAGGACAAACCCCTCACAATTCCATTTATATGAGGTATCTGAAATAGTTAAATTCATAGAAACCTTGCGGTTTCTAGTTGGGAGAGGGAAACTGGGAGTTGTTCAGTGGGTTTAGATTCAATAGGCATAAAGTTTCAGATATGCAAAATGAACAAGTTCTAGGACTCTATGGTAAAACAGTGCCTATAAGCTAATAATTCAATGTTGTACACTTAAAAAAAAATTAAGAAAGTGGAACTCATGTTAAGTGTTCTTACCACACACAAAACAAAAACAACAATGAGTAAATAAAAGGGGGCAAGAGAAAACTTTTCAAAGTGAAAGGTTTGCTTATTATCTTCTTTGTATTTATGCTTTCATGAATATATACATATTTCCAAACTTATCAAACTGAATATATTAAATATGTCCAGGTTTTCTGTATAATAATTATACCACAATAACTAAAAGAATGTAGGGAGACTACTTAGAAAAAAAAGAAGAAATCTTATGTTTTATAATATAACCTCACTTATGGCACTATTTTAACTTAGAATTTATTGTGGCTACAGGTAACAAAAAATAAATGCAGCCTTCTCAGCATACCAGTCAATATCTTCTTTCAATCAGTCTTACCTTACTCCTACTAAACCAAACTTAACTGATCCAGTTATATGTTAGTACTCCACTTCATTAAAAGTATTTTATTTCTTCCTCAATATAGTAAGCTCACATTTTTCACATGTTTATAATTGTTACACATAGGGATCCTTTCCCTTGTTTTTTTTTTTGCAGTTTAGGAACCATAATATATTGATCTTGGACAACTTAACAAAATTCCTGTTATAAAGTGGACATCCACTAATCATTTGTATAAAAAATTACAGGATCAATTTATTCCATTTCCCATGAATTTCAACATCATAGTCATCTACTATTCATGTAGAATTTTCTTCAAATTTATGTTCATTGTCTTAATCACATACAAGAATTTACTATAATATTAGAGATTATAACAGCAAGACTTCAGAGTAGCTAGTGCAGAAACTGACAGATACTAGCATCTAAAGAAGTTGGCAGCCTTGTCTAAAACTTCTTGACTTTGCATCTGTAATAGTTAATTGGCTATAGAAAACTACCAATATTACTGTGGAGTGTGATTTTATAAACAAACAATTCAAAAAGGACTTTCTAGAAGAACTTTTAAAAAAGCTAGTGGTGGGATCTCTGGGTGGTTCAGCCATTAAGCATCTGCTTTCAGCTCAGGTCATGATCCCAGGTCATGATTCCGCATGGAGCCCCGCTTTGGGCTCCCTGCTCAGTGGGAGGCCTGCTTCTCCCTCTTACACTCCCCTTGCTGTGTTCTCTCTCTTGCTGTGTCTTTCTCTGTCAAATAAATAAATAAATAAACTCTTAAAAAAAATCTAGTGGTTTTTGGTTTTTAGTTCTTAGTCTCAGACCTTGTTTAAAATTTCTTAGGAGTAGGCCCATGAGATGCCAATTCAGGCTGATTAATAGATGTTTGCTTTATTTTGTAATTTTGGGATTATTCAGTGTTATCATATCTCCTACTAAACTATAACTATTTTAATGGCAGGATTTCTATTTTTTTCTTTATTTGTGTTTTTCATAGTCTTTCTATAGAACTGATAAATTTATTTTGACAACATAGCCTATAGGTACAAACAAACAATGTTTTCTGAATAATTCTTAGCCAGAAAGGACATCCCTTTTTACACAAAGCACAAATAGATATTACCAGTTAAATGAGAAACCTTCTAAATGAAAGGAGGTAAAATTATTTAAAAATCGATTCCCTTGGGCGCCTGGGTGGCTCAGAGGGTTAAAGCCTTTGCCTTTGGCTCAGGTCATGATCTCAGGGTCCTGGGATCGAGCCCTGCATCGGGTTCTCTGCTCAGCAGGGAGCCTGCTTCCTCCTCTCTCTCTGCCTGCCTCTCTGCCTACTTGTCATTTCTGTCTGTCAAATAAATAAAATCTTTAAAAGAAAAAATCGATTCCCTCCATCATTCAACAAGACTAAATACAAAGGAAGGTAACTTCAGATCCTGTCTACTGTTCTGAACATGCAATTCATTTCATTTCAAAGTGAGGAAAGACATAGTGATAGAAAACAGAGGGCTTGGGGTCTATAAGTACAAAAATTTGCACTGGGATTAATCCATGTAAATCAGTCTCTGTTACAAAAACTGTGGCTTATTATTCTTGCTCTATTTTACTATTTGATAGGTGGCTTTAGAAATCTTTCTTTTTCCATTTTCAATAATCAATAAATAAGACAATTGTACATTATATTCTTTAAGTTGGTTCCTAGCCAATTTATGAAAAATCTTTGGCTTAATATTTGCATAAGTCAATGTGTCTTGGCCCAGACTATTCTCATTTTTATTTCTTTTCCCTTAAGAAAAGACTTTCAGATAATGACACTGTCATGAAAGATGTTCTTATGTCAATCAGGCCACCTAAAATGTCCTTGATAATAGATTTTGTATCATTAGTTCTAATAGATCGAATAGAAGAATAAGACTTCTAAATAAAAAATACTATAAAATGCTATTAAGGGATAGCTTTTAAAATAATAAATAACCTAGGGATATGTCATTCATACAAGATAATTTAATGATTCAATATTATAATGACGAGAGTTCTTTCCCAATTGATTTGTAGATTCAATGCAATTACAATAAAAATATCAACATGTTTCTTATGGAAATTGAAAGAATGTATCTAAATTCATATGGGCATATAAAGATCTAATTAGCCCAGACACTGCTAAAAAAGAATTGTGAAGGGAAACGATTTGTTGTGATAGATGACACAAAATATTATGAATATGTTAAATTAGGCCAATATAGTATTTCCAAAGAATATTCAAAGATTTCAACAAACCATCCATATATAAAATTGATTTATAGCAAAAATGTCACTGCAGAGCACCCGGGAAAAGAAGGTGCTTTTGATAAATGATGTTGAGTCAATTGTATATACATAAAGAAAATGAACTAACACCACACATGCACACATAGACATACAAACAAATTCTAAGTGGATTGTGCATTTAAATATAGAAAGCAAAATTATAAGTATTCTAGACACCAGTGTAAGAATATATTCATGACCTCAGAATTGGGAAAAATATCTTTTTTTTTTAACTAGAAATAGCATTTATGAATAATGAATGAATATAAAAATTATATTTTTCAAAATAAAAAATTATTGAGTAGAATGACAGTGTTTATGTTTTTGAAAATTTGTCTTAATAAATCAAAGAGATTGTTTGTTGAAATATCACATATCATATAGCTTCTGAAAAACTGCATCGTATACTCCTAAAACAAGGAGAGAGAGAACAACTAATACCTTAGTATTATTACGGAAATGGTTTGACTTTGTGGATTCAGGAAAACATTCTTAAAGAAGACACAGAAAAAAAGCTAACTTTCAGGAAAACACTGATAACATTTACTACATCAAAAGACATTGTCGAGAAACAGAAAAGAGAGCCTGAATGTAGAAGATATTTGAAGAACTTATTATACAACATTTTACCAAAAGCATATCCAATTGGCAACTTAACAGATGAAAATTTGCTCATTATCATTACTCATCATGAAAAGGCATATTAAAAACACAATAACATGTCAATAGTCCCATAGGAATACAAAATTATAAAAACTAAAAATACCAGTGATGGTGTGAATGTGGAACAACAGACATTTCTATACATTGCCTGTGGGACAATAAATTGGTATATTCCCTCCAGAAAAGTGTTTGGCATTTTCTGTTGTGCTGAACATAGTCACAGTGTAAAATGATTAATCCCAGCAGTAAGTGTATACTAACAGAATTGCGTACATATGAAAACCAAAGCACATGCAAAACATTCATACCAGCATTACTATATATTTTTTTCTTCTTTACTTTTGAGAGAGAGAGAGAGAGAGAGAGCATGAGCAGGGGAAAGGGGCAGAGGGAGAGGGAGAAGAAGATTCCCCATTGACCAGGGAGCCCAACGTGGGGTTCCATCTCAGTATTACTTTAGTAACTGAAAATACTAACCATACAGATATTCATATTAGAAAAATAGGAAAATAAAGGACTAGTTGTAAAATTTTGATACCATAAGCAATGAAAATGAATTCATTGCAGCTATATGAACAGCATAGATTAATATTGTATCATAATATTGAAAGAAAGAAGCCAGACATTAAAGTACACATTTTGAATGACTTCAATTATATTAATTTGCCAAACAAGCAAATTATCCTACTAGTGGTTAGGATAGCAGTTCACTTTGGGGTGAAATTAGGTTATTGATTAGGAGATGGAATAAATGTAGCTTAGAGAATGGGGTCAATAGTCTGTTTTTTGACCTGGTAATGGTTATAAATGTATTTAATTGGGGATAATTCATTGAGGTGTACAGTAATGACATGCATAGTTTTTTCAGTGTGATAAACACTACAAATATTTGGTAAAAAACAAACAAACATTTAAACATAATCATGTTGCCTGATTTTACTCTAAAATTAGGATCCTGAACTTTAAGCAGAACATGAATTCTGTCAGGCCATTATATTTTGTTTCCCCTTTGATTAAGAGAAATAATCATTTTCTTTCCTGGGTTTTGCATTTTCAATTGCCTTAATCTTAGTAAATTACAAAAGAATATATTCTGATGAAAATACAGAGGTTAGGGCAACTGCCTGACTCAGTCAAATGAGCCTCTGACTCTTGGTTTCAGTTCAGGTCAGGATCTCGGGGTCCTGGGTTGGAGCTCTGCATCATGCTCCAAGCTCCGCAGGGAGTCTGCTTCTCTGCCTCTCTCTGCCTCTGTCTCTCTCTGCCCCTCCCTCCCCCTGCCTGCTGTCTGTGGGTTAAATTCTGGCCAGTATAGACAAATTAAACTCCTTAATGGAAAATGCAAATTTCTTTCTTCATCCTCTTCCCTCCTCACTCTGTTCATCCCAGGATGGCACTAGATGGATTTTTCATCTACAGCCTAATTTGTAACAGCGCAATAGTATATTAACATTTCTGGCGCTCTCTAAGCCTTTTCTTGAGGCTCATCGAGTTTTCTGCATTCTCTTTGGACTGACTGATGTATATTTCTTCTTGAATGTTAAATCCAGTTTTTCCATTTAATAGAGGTCAACATTTTCACACATTTTTTTTAAAGATTTTATTTATTTATTTGACAGAGAGAGATCACAAGTAGACGAAGAGGCAGGCAGAGAGAGAGAGAGAGGGAAGCAGGCTTCCTGCTGAGCAGAGAGCCTGATGTGGGACTCGATCCCAGGACCCTGAGATCATGACCTGAGCAGAAGGCAGCGGCTTAACCCACTGAGCCACCCAGGCGCCCACATTTTTTTTTTTAAGTTGCTTATGACAACAGTTGTTTCCCTAGGAGATTTTCTTAATTATAAAATCAGCGCACCCTTTCCTCTGGGCAGACATTGCTGTTTTCATTTTAAAAAGCCATCGAGGGGCTCCTGGGTGGATCAGTCAGTTAAGCATCTCCATTAGGCTCAGGTCATGATTCCAGGGTCCTGAGATGGAGCCCCACTTGCAGTCCCTGACCAGTGGGCACATGTTTCTCCCTCTCCCTCTGCCTGCCACTCTTCCTGCTTATGCACTCTCTCTCTCAAATAGGTAAAGAAAATATTAAATAAATAAATCAATAAATCAAAAGCCATCTACAGGGGCACCTCAGTGTCTCAGTTGGCTAAGTGTCCTTAATTTCAACGTAGGTCATAATCTCCAGGTCCTGGGATCCAGCCCTTCTTCCACCTCTGTTCTCAGCTGGGAGTGTACTTCAAGATTCTCTCTCTCACCCTCTGCCTCTCCTCCCAATCTCTCTTTCTGTAAAATAAATTTAAAAATATTTATAAAACTAAAAATAGGTAGGGATGCCTGGGTGGTTCAGTCCCTTCTGCTTGGATCATGATCTCAGGGCCAAGGGATTGAGCCCATGTTATTGGGCTCCCTGCTCAGTGCAGAGTCTGATTTTCCCTTTGTCCCTCCAGCTGCCTGTGTTCTTTCTCTCTCAAGTAAGTAAAATCTTAAAAAAAAAAATAGAAATAGTATTCCATTGTGTATATATACCACATCTTCTTTATCCATTCGTCTGTAGATGGACATCGAGGTTCTTAACATAGTTTGGCTATTGTAGACATTGCTGCTATAAACATTCGGGTGCACGTGCCCCTTCGGATCACTACGTTTGTATCTTTAGGGTAAATACCCAGCAGTGCAATTGCAGGGTCATAGGGTAGTTCTATTTTCAACATTCTGAGGAACCTCCATGCTGTTTTCCAGAGTGGTTGCACCAGCCTGCATTCCCACCAACAGTGTAGGAGGGTTCCCCTTTCTCCGCATCCTCGCCAGCATCTGTCATTTCCTGACTTGTTCATTTTAGCCATTCTGACTGGTGTGAGGTGATATCTCATGGTGGTTTTGATTTGTATTTCCCTGATGCCGAGTGATATGGAGCACTTTTTCATGTGTCTGTTGGCCATCTGGATGTCTTCTTTGCAGAAATGTCTGTTCATGTCCTCTGCCCATTTCTTGATTGGATTATTTGTTCTTTGGGTGTTGAGTTTGCTAAGTTCTTTATAGATTTTGGACACTAGCCCTTTATCTGATATGTCATTTGCAAATATCTTCTCCCATTCTGTCAGTTGTCTTTTGGTTTTGTTAACTGTTTCCTTTGCTGTGCAAAAGCTTTTGATCTTGATAAAATCCCAATAGTTCATTTTTGCCTTGCTTCCCTTGCCTTTGGTGATGTTCCTAGGAAGATGTTGCTGCGGCTGAGGTCGAAGAGGTTGCTGCCTGTGTTCTCCTCGAGGATTTTGATGGATTCCTTTCTCACATTGAGATCCTCCATTCATTTTGAGACTATTTTCGTGTGTAGTGTAAGGAAATGATCCAATTTCATTTTTCTGCATGTGGCTGTCCAATTTTCCCAATACCATTTATTGAAGAGGCTGTCTTTTTTCCATTGGACATTTTTTCCTGCTTTGTCGAAGATGAGTTGACCATAGAGTTGAGGGTCCATTTCTGGGCTCTCTATTCTGTTCCATTGATCTAGAACCTAGATGTCCATCTACAGACGAATGGATAAAGAAGATGTGGTATATATACACAATGGAATACTATGCAGCCATCAAAAGAAATGAAATCTTGCCATTTGCGACGACGTGGATGGAACTGGAGGGTATCATGCTTAGCGAAATAAGTCAATTGGAAAAAGACAACTATCATATGATCTCCCTGATATGAGGGAGAGGAGATGCAACATGGGGGGTTGAGGGGGTAGGAGAAGAGTAAATGAAACAAGATGGGATTGGGAGGGAGACAAACCAAAAGTGACTCTTAATCTCACAAAACAAACTGAGGGTTGATGGGGGGAGGGGGTTGGGAGAGGGGGGTGGGGTTATGGATATTGGGGAGGGTATGTGCTATGGTGAGTGCTGTGAAGTGTGTAAACCTGGCGATTCGCAGACCTGTACCCCTGGGGATAAAAATATATGTTTATAAAGCTGTAAAAAAAAAAAAAAAAAAAGAGGGACAGGAGTCAAGATGGCGGAGAAGTAGCAGGCTGAGACTACTTTGGGTAGCGGAAGATCAGCTAAATAGCTTATCTAAAGATTGCAAACACCTACAAATCCAACGGGAGATTGAAGAGAAGAAGAACAGCAATTCTAGAAACAGAAAATCAACCACTATCTGAAAGGTAGGACTGGCGGAGAAGTGAATCCAAAGCGACGGGAAGATAGACCACGGGGGGAGGGGCTGGCTCCCGGCGAGCGGCGGAGCAATGGAGCAAAATCAGGACTTTTAAAAGTCTGTTCCGCTGAGGGACATCGCTCCAGAGGCTTAACTGGAAGCCTAGGCGGGGTCAGCGCGGCCTCAGGTCCCGCAGGGTCGCAGAAGGATCGGGGGTGTCTGAGTGTCGCAGAGCTTACCTGTATTAGAACGGGGAAGTCGGCTACAGAGACAGAGCCGAGGAGTGACTCTCAGCTCGGGGTTGCCTTGAACCGGTCACAGGCTCAGTCAGCTCGGAGCGCGGCCGGAGGCCAGGGTGACGGGAGTTATTGGGTGCTGTTCTCTGAGGGCGCACTGAGGAGAGGGGCCCCGGGCTCTCGGCTCCTCTGGGCCGGAGACCGGGAGGCCGCCATCTTCATTCCCGCCCTCCGGAACTCTACAGAAAGCGCTCAGGGAACAAAAGCTCCCGAAAGCAAACCCGAGCGGATTACTCAGCACGGCCCCGGGTAAGGGCAGTGCAACTCCGCCTGGGGCAAAGACGCTTGAGAATCACTACAACAGGCTCCTCCCCCAGAAGATCAACGGGAAACTCAGCCAGGACCAAGTTCACTACCGAGCAGTGCAGTTTCAATACCAAGGAGAGTGGCGGAATTCTAGAGGAGAAGAAAGCAAAACACGGAACTCATGGCTTTCTCCCCATGATTTTTTAGCCTTGCAGTTAATTTAATTTTTTTTTCTTTTTCAATTTTTTTTCTTTTTCTCTTCTTCTGCTAAATTTTTTTTTAACTTTTACTGTTTTCTTTTTTAACGTTTTTTAAATAGTTTATCTAATATATATATATTTTTTCCTCTTTTTATATTTTTTCTTTATTGGCTTTCTTTTTTTAAATAGTTTCTTTCTTTTTTTTTTTTTTCTTTTTGAACCCCTTTTTATCCCCTTTCTCCCCCCTCACAATTTGGGATCTCTTCTGATTTGGCTAAAGCATATTTTCCTGGGGTTGTTGCCACCCTTTTAGTATTTTACTTGCTCCTTCATAAACTCTTATCTGGACAAAATGACAAGGCGGAAAAATTCACAACAAAAAAAAAGAACAAGAGGCAGTACCAAAGGCTAGGGACCTAATCAATACAGACATTGGTAATATGTCAGATATAGAGTTCAGAATGACGATTCTCAAGGTTCTAGCCAGGCTTGAAAAAGGCATGGAAGATATTAAAGCAACCCTCTCGGGAGATATAAAAGCCCTTTCTGGAGAAATAAAAGAACTAAAATCTAACCAAGTTGAAATCAAAAAAGCTATTAATGAGGTGCAATCAAAAATGGAGGCTCTCACTGCTAGGATAAATGAGGCAGAAGAAAGAATTAGCGATATAGAAGACCAAATGACAGAGAATAAAGAAGCTGAGCAAAAGAGGGACAAACAGCTACTGGACCACGAGGGGAGAATTCGAGAGATAAGTGACACCATAAGACGAAACAACATTAGAATAATTGGGATTCCAGAAGAAGAAGAAAGAGAGAGGGGAGCAGAAGGTATATTGGAGAGAATTATTGGAGAGAATTTCCCCAATATGGCAAAGGGAACAAGCATCAAAATTCAAGAGGTTCAGAGAACCCCCCTCAATATCAATAAGAATAGGTCCACACCCCGTCACCTAATAGTAAAATTTACAAGTCTTAGTGACAAAGAAAAGATCCTGAAAGCAGCCCGGGAAAAGAAGTCTGTAACGTACAATGATAAAAATATTAGATTGGCAGCAGACTTATCCACAGAGACCTGGCAGGCCAGAAAGAGCTGGCATGATATATTCAGAGCACTAAACGAGAAAAACATGCAGCCAAGAATACTATATCCAGCTAGGCTATCATTGAAAATAGAAGGAGAGATTAAAAGCTTCCAGGACAAACAAAAACTGAAAGAATTTGCAAACACCAAACCAGCTCTACAGGAAATATTGAAAGGGGTCCTCTAAGCAAAGAGAGACCCTAAAAGTAGTAGATCAGAAAGGAACAGAGACAATATACAGTCACAGCCACCTTACAGGCAATACAATGGCACTAAATTCATATCTCTCAATACTTACCCTGAATGTTAATGGGCTAAATGCCCCAATCAAAAGACACAGGGTTTCAGAATGGATAAAAAAACAAAACCCATCTATATGTTGCCTACAAGAAACTCATCTTAAACCCGAAGACACCTCCAGGTTTAAAGTGAGGGGGTGGAAAAGAATTTACCATGCTAATGAACATCAGAAGAAAGCAGGAGTGGCAATCCTTATATCAGATCAATTAGATTTTAAGCCAAAGACTATAATAAGAGATGAGGAAGGACACTATATCATACTCAAAGGAACTGTCCAACAAGAAGATCTAACAATTTTAAATATCTATGCCCCTAACGTGGGAGCAGCCAACTATATAAACCAATTAATAACAAAATCAAAGAAACACATCAACAAGAATACAATAATATAGGGGATTTTAACACTCCCCTCACTGAAATGGACAGATCATCCAAGCAAAAGATCAACAAGGAAATCAAGGCCTTAAATGACACACTGGACCAGATGGACATCACAGATATATTCAGAACATTTCATCCCAAAGCAACAGAATACACATTCTTCTCTAGTGCACATGGAACACTCTCCAGAATAGATCACATTCTTGGTCCTAAATCAAGTCTCAACCGGTATCAAAAGATTGGGATCATT
Source organism: Lutra lutra (assembly GCF_902655055.1). Lineage (NCBI taxonomy): Eukaryota > Metazoa > Chordata > Mammalia > Carnivora > Mustelidae > Lutra > Lutra lutra. The sequence continues at coordinate 124,654,814 of NC_062279.1, read as the reverse complement.
CCCTGCATATTTTCAGACCACAATGCTCTGAAGCTAGAACTCAATAACAAGAGGAAATTTGGAAAGAACCCAAATACATGGAGACTAAACAGCATCCTTCTAAAGAATGAATGGGTCAACCAGGAAATTAAAGAAGAATTGAAAAAATTAATGGAAACAAATGATAATGAAAACACAACGGTTCAGAATCTGTGGGACACAACAAAGGCAGTCCTGAGAGGAAAATATATAGCAGTACAAGCCTTTCTCAAGAAACAAGAAAGGTCTCAGGTACACAACCTAACCCTACACCTAAAGGAGCTGGAGAAAGAACAAGAAAGAAACCCTAAACCCAGCAGGAGAAGAGAAATCATAAAGATTAGAGCAGAAATCAATGAAATAGAAACCAAAAAAACATTAGAACAAATGAACGAAACTAGGAGCTGGTTCTTTGAAAGAATTAATAAGACTGATAAACCCCTGGCCAGACTTATCAAAAAGAAAAGAGAAAGGACCCAAATAAATAAAATCATGAATGAAAGAGGAGAGATCACAACAAACACCAAAGATATACAGACAATTATAAGAACATACTATGAACAACTCTATGCCAACAAATTTGACAATCTGGAAGAAATGGATGCATTCCTAGAGACATATAAACTACAACAACTGAACCAGGAAGAAATAGAAAGCCTGAACAGACCCATAACCAGTAAGGAGATTGAAACAGTCATCAAAAATCTCCAAACAAACAAAAGCCCAGGGCCAGACGCCTACCCGGGGGAATTCTACCAAACATTTAAAGAAGAACTAATTCCTATTCTCCTGAAACTGTTCCAAAAAATAGAAATGGAAGGAAAAATTCCAAACTCATTTTATGAGGCCAGCATCACCTTGATCCCAAAACCAGACAAGGATCCCAACAAAAAAGAGAAGTACAGACCAATATCCTTGATGAACACAGATGCAAAAATTCTCGCCAAAATACTAGCCAATAGGATTCAACAGTACATTAAAAGAATTATTCACCACGACCAAGTGGGATTTATTCCAGGGCTGCAAGGTTGCTTCAACATCCGCAAATCAATCAATGTGATACAACAAATTAATAAAAGAAAGAACAAGAACCATATGATACTCTCCATAGATGCTGAAAAAGCATTTGACAAAGTACAACATCCCTTCCTGATCAAAACTCTTCAAAGTGTAGGGATAGACGGCACATACCTCAATATTATCAAAGCCATCTATGAAAAACCCACTGCAAATATCATTCTCAATGGAGAAAAACTGAAAGCTTTTCCGCTAAGGTCAGGAACACGGCAGGGATGTCCGTTATCACCACTGCTATTCAACATAGTACTAGAAGTCCTAGCCTCAGCAATCAGACAACAAAAGGAAATTAAAGGCATCCAAATCGGCAAAGAAGAAGTCAAACTATCACTCTTTGCAGATGATATGATACTCTATGTGGAAAACCCAAAAGACTCCACTCCAAAACTGCTAGAACTTGTACAGGAATTCAGTAAAGTGTCAGGATATAAAATCAATGCACAGAAATCAGTTGCATTTCTCTACACCAACAACAAGACAGAAGAAAGAGAAATTAAGGAGTCCATCCCATTTACAATTGCACCCAAAACTATAAGATACCTAGGAATAAACCTAACCAAAGAGACTAAGAATCTATACTCAGAAAACTATAAAGTACTCATGAAAGAAATTGAGGAAGACACAAAGAAATGGAAAAATGTTCCATGCTCCTGGATTGGAAGAATAAATATTGTGAAAATGTCTATGCTACCTAAAGCAATCTACACATTTAATGCAATTCCTATCAAAGTACCATCCATTTTTTTCAAAGAAATGGAACAAATAATCCTAAAATTTATATGGAACCAGAAAAGACCTCAAATAGCCAAAGGAATATTGAAAAAGAAAGCCAAAGTTGGTGGCATCACAATTCTGGACTTCAAGCTCTATTACAAAGCTGTCATCATCAAGACAGCATGGTACTGGCACAAAAACAGACACATAGATCAATGGAACAGAATAGAGAGCCCAGAAATGGACCCTCAACTCTATGGTCAACTCATCTTCGACAAAGCAGGAAAAAATGCCCAATGGAAAAAAGACAGCCTCTTCAATAAATGGTATTGGGAAAATTGGACAGCCACATGCAGAAAAATGAAATTGGATCATTTCCTTACACCACACACGAAAATAGTCTCAAAATGGATGGAGGATCTCAATGTGAGAAAGGAATCCATCAAAATCCTCGAGGAGAACACAGGCAGCAACCTCTTCGACCTCAGCCGCAGCAACATCTTCCTAGGAACATCACCAAAGGCAAGGGAAGCAAGGGCAAAAATGAACTATTGGGATTTTATCAAGATCAAAAGCTTTTGCACAGCAAAGGAAACAGTTAACAAAACCAAAAGACAACTGACAGAATGGGAGAAGATATTTGCAAATGACATATCAGATAAAGGGCTAGTGTCCAAAATCTATAAAGAACTTAGCAAACTCAACACCCAAAGAACAAATAATCCAATCAAGAAATGGGCAGAGGACATGAACAGACATTTCTGCAAAGAAGACATCCAGATGGCCAACAGACACATGAAAAAGTGCTCCATATCACTCGGCATCAGGGAAATACAAATCAAAACCACCATGAGATATCACCTCACACCAGTCAGAATGGCTAAAATGAACAAGTCAGGAAATGACAGATGCTGGCGAGGATGCGGAGAAAGGGGAACCCTCCTACACTGTTGGTGGGAATGCAGGCTGGTGCAACCACTCTGGAAAACAGCATGGAGGTTCCTCAGAATGTTGAAAATAGAACTACCCTATGACCCTGCAATTGCACTGCTGGGTATTTACCCTAAAGATACAAACGTAGTGATCCGAAGGGGCACGTGCACCCGAATGTTTATAGCAGCAATGTCTACAATAGCCAAACTATGGAAAGAACCTCGATGTCCATCTACAGACGAATGGATAAAGAAGATGTGGTATATATACATAATGGAATACTATGCAGCCATCAAAAGAAATGAAATCTTGCCATTTGCGACGACGTGGATGGAACTAGAGGGTATCATGCTTAGCGAAATAAGTCAATCGGAGAAAGACAACTATCATATGATCTCCCTGATATGAGGGAGAGGAGATGCAACATGGGGGGTCGAGGGGGTAGGAGAAGAGTAAATGAAACAAGATGGGATTGGGAGGGAAACAAACCATAAGTGACTCTTAATCTCACAAAACAAACTGAGGGTTGATGGGGGGAGGGGGTTGGTAGAGGGGGTGGGGTTATGGATATCGGGGAGGGTATGTGCTATGGTGAGTGTTGTGAAGTGTGTAAACCTGGCGATTCGCAGACCTGTACCCCTGGGGATAAAAATATATGTTTATAAAGCTGTAAAAAAAAAAAAAAAAAGAAAAGAAAGGATGAATACCCAAGTTTTGTAGCAACATGGACTGGACTGGAAGAGATTATGCTGAGTGAAATAGTCAAGCAGAGAGAGTCAATTATCATATGGTTTCACTTATTTGTGGAGCATAACAAATAGCATGGAGGACAAGGGGAGATGGAGAGGAGAAGGGAGTTGAGGGAAATTGGAAGGGGAGGTGAACCATGAGAGACTATGGACTCTGAAAAACGATCTGAGAATTTTGAAGGGGTGGGGGGTGGGAGGTTGGGGGCACCAGGTGGTGGGTATTGTAGAGGGCACGGATTGCATGGAGCACTGGGTGTGGTGCAAAAATAATGAATACTGTTATGCTGAAAAAATAAAAAAATTAAAATTAAAAAAAATAATTAATTAAAAAAATAGAAATAAAAAGAAAAAGTCATCTATAACAGCAAATACAATATACTGTGAAGTCTTAAAAAAAGAAAAATTCTGGTTAAATTCAATAGTGTATCCTGTGCTAGATCCTGGAACAGCAAGAAGTCATTAGTGGAAAAATTAGTGAAATTTGAGTGAGGTCTGTAGTTCAGTTAATACTACTACATCACATTAATCTCATACTTTTAACAAATGTTCCACAGTTACATAAGGTCTTAACAATAGATGAAGGTGGATGAAAGGTCTATAAAACAGATTTTTCTATGCTATCTTTGGAACTGTTTTGTAAACCTGAATCAATTCCAAAACAAACTTTAAAAAGGAGGATCTGGGAATCGAACTATCTGTACCTTGTAAAACAAGTTTTAAGAAAAATAATAAATAAAATTAAATTGTAAAGAAAAATATTACCGGATGAATTAAAATGATTTTGTGTATTTATTTTTTCTATATTTTTTGTGTTCTACAATGAACATGTAACATTTACTAAATAAAAACATAAACAGTAACATGTGCAAATACATAAACACACATAACCAAAAATCCACATAACTTACTAGATTAATCTCTGAATTAATATTTCTGAGGTGAGGGGTTGTTTTCAGAGCAGAGATAATTGGCACACTGTTCTTCAGCCATATCACTCACTCAATTTACTTCCTCCAGACTCTTGCTGAATCTCTCAAGCAAGTGTTCTTATGAGTGCTAAACGTTTAATTTTAACACTATCCAAACCCTTGAAATTTCAATACAATGGAAAACATACAGAAAAAGTAGAGTTGTTTTTTAATAGAACCAGCCTTGATTCTTAAATCAATGACATAACCATAAACTCCTGTAGTAGAATTTCATATTAATGTGTTAATACTTGCCATTTTCTAAAAATTATTTCCTGAAATTACAATATAGTTACACCCTGCTTTCTTTACCAGGACTATAAGTGCCATAAATCATAGCTCTAGGAAAAAAACTTTGTCTTTCTTACCAGTGTAGCCAAGGAATTAAGTATATCAATATTTCTATTTAAATCATTAAATATTTCATTATTAAAGATGATGAGATTGATTATGACTAGAATTTCTCAAAAAACATCACTTATTGGAGGTTAGATATTGCCAAGAATATGCTAGAATTTTCCTGCAGATACAAACATTTACATATTTTTAATAAGAATATTTTTGAAACTAACTTTTCAATGATAAGTCAGAAATTCAGCAGAGAAAAATAAACACATCATTCTTCAAGAAAAGATGATTAGAAAAGAATTATAAACACAATTTTCTTATGTCTGTGACTCTGCAGTCTAACAAGGAGAAATGTAATTTGTTGTTGTTGTGTTGTTTTTTTTAATGGAAAATAATCTAAGGAAACCAAAGTATTTTCTATGTTATAAGAAATAATTTCTTTTTAAAGAGAGTGTTCTCTGGCTCAGGCCATTTAACTTGGATTTAAATGTTACTTCACTGTGCACTTCCTAAATAATTGTTTTTATTTTTAAAAAAGGGACATTAAGGATTCAGTTGTATTTACTTTTTGTTTCTACACACATTAGCAGTATGTGCATCAAATAAAGGCATTACATGGTGTAACTGCAGTGGCACTTTTCCTTTTTTTCATTTTATTTTGTTCCTTATCCACACTGATCTACAGGCTTTTGTTTCAAACATTTCTAGCTATAGTTCTCCAAAGATAAGTTTCTTTCAAGCTATGAAAATGAAGAAATTCAAACTTTACTTTATAAATTAGATTATGAAAGTAGAAACAACTAGAACCTAATTTACTGTTTGTTTTAATAACTAGTATAAAACATGAGTATGTGTTTCTTTGAAGTAGATTGTGTAGAGTGACTTTAAATATTTTATCATGAAAGCAATGTAACCACACATTGACCTCATTCTTTGGCTATGTTCATAGCTATGTCTACATATCTCCAAAACACTTTGTTTGATTTCTTTCATTGATTTATGGTTTTAAACAGCTCCATTGTTTCAGAGTAGTATAGTAACTTACACCACAGTTACTATAAACATCCTTTTGGCAAAGTCTAAATTGTTGCATATGGTTGTAGGTGGTAATGTCTAATAAAAGAATTGATATTACTAGCAGAAACTTTTGATCAAATCTTTTACTTGGAATGTTCTACTACGCTCTACTAAAGGAAATATCTGGTCAAATAGTTATTTGTTTTATACAGCTAAGAAGACTACTCAAGTACCTAAGAATTAACCTGGTATATTCTATGCAAACTTCTCCAGATTCTTCATGTTACTGTGTGTAATACTTCTAATTATAAGTCAAAATATCCAGGAATTAAACAAAATAATAAGTGTAAGAGCACATTGTTAAACAAAAAGTTCATTTTTACAATAAGACATCATTATAATAAAATTTATTGGCTCAAGTAGAAGCAAGTTAAAGTAAAACTTAGAAGCATGGTTCATTTGGCTTAATAAGAGGTTGATATAATCTCAACAAGTACATGGTTTGAGTGATTACCATTAATAGGATGCATACAATGGATGATAGTAGAGTTCATAGGATATTTTCAAATCTATCTATAGTCAGTGTCATCATATCTCTGCACAATTTATTCCACCAAAGGCAGCGTTAGCTACATATATAAACAAACACATTAATTATACATATTTGAAATATTGGGTATTATATGGCTGACAAACACAATTTTGGCTGTGAGGCTGCTATTAACAAATAATGTATAAGGCATCTCCAATGTGGCATTTGTAATCCATTGAGCCCACTTGTCTCCTAGGCCCTTTGTTTTCCCATTATTTTTCCTTCAATGTAGATATGCTGTAATGACTTTCTTCCAAATTATTGGTTCTATCCTTTGTTAAATCCAATCTACTGTTAAACTCATTCCTTTAGTTAATAATTTCATATCTTGCATATTTTAGTCCTAGAATGTCTATTTATTTTTCATGCCTTACCATTCTCTGTGGAATGATTTCATCATTTCATCTGTATTCTTCATTTTTTCTTCCATTTTCTTAAACCTGTCACTTATAGCACATATTTAAAGTTCTTATACCCTAACTGCATTATTTGGATCAATGTTGGGTGCAAGATTAAAGAATGTTAGAATATTAAAATATTCTGTATGAATAAAAAAAGTTAGTTATAAATAAAGAAACTTCGACTTAAAGAGTCATTAAATAATGCATGACCAAAAAAATTATAGTCATTAAGAATGACATTCTCATCCTATCTTCAGACATACTAATGTGTGTGCATGGAACTTGTAGCCTATATAAACATCTGTATATTGATCAGGGGCAACTTTAAAAATCAGCTTCAGGGCACCTGGGTGGGTGGCTCAGTCAGTTAAGTGCCAACTCTTGTCAGGGTCATGATATAGAACCCCGCTTCAGGCTCTGCACTCAGTGGGGAGTCTGCTGGGGATTCTCTCTCTCCCTCTGCCCATCCCCCTTCTCCAAAATAATAAATAAATAAATAGTTATTCAAAAAATCAGCTTCTAGCATTAGTATGGGACTCATTTTGAAATCTGCTCTTCAGATTTTCAATGTTCATATTCTTAGCTACATTCCGATGAAGAATTTATTTTTTTAACTTACTCCTTCACTCTAAATATGTATTTCACATGATATTATTTTATTCCTGCCTATATTTCCTATTGAGATCACAATGTGAATATTTTCACAAATTTTCCTTCTAGATCTCACCTCACTGATTTTCATCAGAATTTCCATTGTGCCTCCCAGAATTCTCAAGGATTTTGGGTGGAAATCATCTTTAGTGATAAACTAAATCACATCTATGACATTAACACCAAGTGCTGTGCTAAATGCTTTGCTCCCCTCAAAATTTGCAAACCATCTGTAGAAAGATGAGTTCTTAGCTGTTTCTAACCAGGTAAAACCTGTATCAAATACCTGTACTTAAAAACTTCAGTAGGTAACCAGAAACAAGAGAAAGCCCACCTTGCCGAAGAACTAAAATGGAGATGGAAACCATAGGGTGTGTTGGCCTCCAAATCCTTTCAACAGCTATTGTTCAGCACAGAATATGCAATAATATGATTTTCCCTCCCTCCCTCCCTCTGTTCCTTCTTTCCTTTCTTCGTTCCTTCTTTCTTTCTTTCTTTCTTTCTTTTTTTCTTTCTTTCTTTCTTTCTTTCTTTCTTTCTTTCCTTTTCTTTCTTCTTTCTCTTCCTTTATTTTATCTTCTTCATGTAGACACTGCAGGATGCAGCAGACAGTTACAGAAATACACAGGGGATTCCTATTCAAACATTTAATTTGGATTATGGTCTTTAAAATCTTGAGTAAATTACTTGACAATCTGTGACTTCATTTTTCTTGCCTCCATATGGGGCAAATAATTTATGGCCATTTCTTAATACAAAGTGTTTAGAAGAATCAATAAGAAAAAATATAGAAAATGTATAGTGTTAAAAGTCTTTTGGGACTTTTTCTGTATCCTTATGGAATTCTATTGTCAAAATTTTGCTCTCCATCTTTCCATAGAGTTCGTTTTCATACAAATCATTATATTGAAATGGATAAGAACATAGACTATGAAACATGATTCTCAACCTCATCAGAAAATATTATTAGCAGCCAAACTCCAATATTGGTTGGTTGCTGGAAGGTTTCCCCCTCCAACTAAGAGAGTAGCTCTGTCTCCTGTTGTATGTAGATGCCTGTGTGTAAAAAAATAAAATAAAATAAAATAAAAATAAAAGTTTTTGCTTACATTAAAAATTTCATATCATCTGTTTGTCTTCTGTTAATCCAAATATGTTATAAATATGTTCAAATAGTTCACACATTACTCCATTATAAAGCATTACCTCTTTCATACTGATGTTTGTGTCATGTGCCTCACATTCATCTTGGAAATAATAAAACACTTCTTTGTAGCCATGGAGAATTAGGCAGGCAAGTTGTGATGAAAAAAGAGGGACATGTTAAGTTTCAAATATAGGACTATTTCTATAGAGAACAAAAAGTGTTCAAAAACTTCCAAGTTTAACTCCAACACATAAGAATTTTGAAGTCTCTTTCCCATTCTCACAACAAAAGCTAAACAAATTGAAACATAATATTTCTTCTTAAAATCATCAAAGAATTGAGGTCACAGGGCAAAGTACTTGTAGGAAAGCTGGAAAGAGAGAGAGAGATGCAAAGAATCAGAGCTATAGGGAGCAGAGCACAGATGCAGAAGCTTGCCTCTGGAGTCAGTACCAGTAGGAACAACTAAACCATACTGATGAATTCCTGGAGGTTCAATGTGGATTAACTTGAAACTTAAAAGATATCCAAGGTTGAGAGTGATTTTTAAGTGGAGACCCTATGTGAAGATCTAAGATAAATTTACTCATGCTTCTGGCAGAGTGATGTGTTAATAAATGGTTATGCTTTAAAGTGAGGAGAGAAATAAAATTGTATAAAATGTTTAGTTAAAGTAAAGAAGGTAAAAAAATACTGAATGACTCTTTTAAAAAAAGAAGAAAGGCAAGGTATCTTGCCTGTGTGGAATAATTAGTTGAGCATTGGACTCTTGGTTTTAGCACAGGTCATGATCTCAGAGTCATGGGGTTGAGCTCTGTCTCAGGCTCTGCACTCAGCATGGAGTCTCCTTGAGATTCTCCCTCTCCATCTGCCCCTACCACTCATGCTCTCTCTTTCCCTCTCTAAGATAAATAAATAAATCTTAAAAAAATTGATAAAGACAGAATAGGAAACATATATATTGTATATATTAGATGTTAATCTAAATATATCACTAATTCCTTTAAAACTTTAAATATATTTAAAGTGATTATTGATTTTTTGATATTTATGCATCTAAATATACAAATAAAATACAGACACTGACAATATGGATTAAAAAGAAAGACACAACTATATCATGTCCACAAAAAACAAACAAACAAACAAACAAACAAACAAAAAAACCTACCTAAAATATAAAGAGATAGAATAATGAAAACTAAAGGAATGGAGAAAGATATCACACAACACAATAATATAAATCTAAAGAAAACTGAAGTACTCATATTAATTTCAGACAAAGCTGACTTCAGAACAAAGAAATTTATAAGGGAATAAAGAGAGTTATTACATAATGATAAATGGGTTAGTTCCCCAAGAAGTAATGTGTATGTACCTAATAATGACAGGGAATTGAAATAAATTATGTGAGGCAAAACTAATAGAACTGCAATGAGAAATAAAGAAATCCACTATTTCTGAGACTTCAGAGTTCTATCAATAATAGACAGGATTCAGGAAGGACATATTTTAACTGAATAACATCATTAATCAACTGCTCTAACTTACATTTATAGAATATGACATTGAACAACAGCAAAAAATACATTTTTTTCATATGGATCATTATCCAAGATAGACTGCATTCTGGACCAAAAATTTTAAATAAGTCATACAAAGTATGTTCACACTAACCACAGTGAAATTAAAGTGGAAATCAGTGACAGAAAGATTGCTGGAAAATACTCAGATATTTGGAGAAAAAACACCACACTTCTAAATCATATACGGGTCAAAAAGGAAATCTCAAAAGAAATTAAAAATATTTTGAACTGAATGAATAAAATACAACCTATAAAAATGTGGGGGGTGCAATAAATGCAGTGCTTAAGAGGAAATTTATATTATTGGACACATATATTAGTAAAGAAGGAAGATCTAAAACCAATAATCTAAGCTTCCATTTTAGGAAACTTGAGAATGAGGACCATTATAAACCTAAATCAATCAGAAAGAATGGAATAATTAAAATTTGAATAGAAATTAATAAAACTGAAAAGAGGAAAACAGAAAGGTAATGAAACCAGAGCTGGTTTTTGAGATCAATAGAACTGATAAAGGGCTAGCCAGGCTAACAAAGAAAAAAGATGGAGTAAGAGAGAGAGAGAATAGACTTAAAACACACACACACACACACACACACACACACACACACACACACACACACACACTGATATCAGAAATAAAAGAGAGACCATCACTAAAGATGTCATGAATGAACATTAATAACCCAATAATGGAATATTATCAACAAGCCTCTGTTCACTAATTTAAGAACTTAGATAAAATGGACCAAATTCCTTGAAACACAGTTGACCAAAACTCAAAGAGAAATAGATAATCTGAAGATGCCAATCTCAATTAAAGAAATTTAATCAATATCATAACCATCCACAGTAGAAAGCACCAGGGCCTGATGATCTCACTCGTGAATTCTGCCAAACATTTAAGGAAAAAATTATGCCAATTCTATATAATCAGTTACAGAATATAAAAACAGAGGGAACACTTCCTAACTCATTCTATGAAGCCAGCATTACCGTAATAACCAAAATAATACAGCGATTATAAGAAAAGAAAGTATAGATTAGTATCTCTCATAGACACGGATACATAAATATTAGCAAATTGATTCCACCAATGTATACATAGAATTATAATCTCCATTGGGTGAGATTTATCCCAGGCATACAAAGCTAGTTCAACATTTGAAAACTAGTTAATGTAATAATGTAATCCATCACATCACTAGGCAAAAAAAAAAAAAAAAATCATATGATTATATCATAGATTCAGAAAAAGCAATTGGTAAATCCAACACCCACTCATGATAAAATTCTCAGCAAACTAATAATGGGAAATTCCTCAACTTGATAAATAACATCTCCAAAAACTTACAAGTAGCATCATAACCAATAGCGAGAAAACAAATGTTTTTCTTCGAGGATGAGGGAAGAAGAAAAGAAAACCTGTCTCACCACACCTACTCAGCAGCATACTGGTGTTCCTAATTAATGCAATAAGACACTGTAAGTAACTAAAACGCATGTATATTGGAGAAGAAAAGATAAAATTCTCATTCATAAGTGATATGTCTGTTAATTTTTTAAATCCCAAATAATTGACCAGAACAGTTCTATAAATTGTTATTATACCAAATTTACAAGAAACAAAGTTAATATAAAAAAGTCCATTGTTCTCTTACATACCAACAAAGAATAATTAAAATTTTAAAATAAAAACCACAACCTAATTGACATTAGCACCAAAAAATAATGAAAGAGTCAGATGTAAATCTAACAAAGGTGTATTTATATGATGATAACTATAAACCTATAATGAAGGAAATCAAAGAATCTAAATAAATAGATATTCCATGTTCACACATGAGAAAGCAATATTTTTTAGATGTCAGTTCTTTCCACTTAATATATAGATTCAAGTGAACCCCAATCAAATTCTGACCAAGTTAATTAGTCAAAATGGATAAATTGATTTTCAAGTTTCTATGGGAAGACAAAAGACCTTGGATAACCAAAATAATCCTGCAGAAGAAAAATGAAATTTAAGGACTGACATTACAGACCTCATGATAAAATTTCAGAGATCAAGATATTATGGAATAGGTGAAAAATTAGACAAAGAAAGAACCACAAAACTACAAAATGTAGGACAAAATCAAATGTGACTTCAGAACTGACAAAGAGTTATAGATACAATGCCAAAAACACAGTTCATGAAATAAAAACTTGAAATTTTTATATGATTAAAACTTAGAACTTTTGGTCTGTGAAAGACTCTATTAAGAGAATAAAAAAAGAAACACAAGCCTGGATACAATATTTGCAAAACACTTAAGATAAAGGGCTTTTATCCAAAGTATACAAAGAACTCTTAAAATTAAACAATCAAAAAAGGAACAACCTAATTTAAAAAGGGGAGAAAGATCAGAACAGACACCTCATGAAAGAAAATATACAGATATCAAGCAATTACATGAAATGTTCAACCTCGCATGTCATTAGAGAATTGCAAATCAAAACAACAATGTGATTTTGAAATGACCAAAGTCCTGTCAAACTCTTAATCCTTGTAGAAATGAAAAATGCTCCAGCCACTTTGAGAGACATTTTGGCAGTTTCTTGCAAAACTAAATATAGTCTCACCATACGGTACTATCCTACATTTGTAACCTTAGATATTTACCCAAATGAGCTAAAAACACAAAAACCTGCACATTAATGTTTGTAGCAATTTTATCCATAGTTTCCAAATAGAAACAACGAAGATATCTTTCCACAGTTGAACAGATAAACAAACTACTACATCCAATCAATGGAACATTATTCAGTGGTAAAAAGAAATGAGCTATTAAACCACAAAAAAGACATGGAGAAAACTTAAATGAATATTTCTTAGTAAAAAAAAAAAAAGTCAGTCTTAAAGGGTATATACTGCATTATTCCAAGTTTATGACATTTTGAAAAGGCAAAATTATGGAGACACTGATTGTCAGAGTATGTTGATGGGGGAGGGATGAATCGGCAGAGCATGTGGGTTTTAGGGCAGTGAAACTACTCTACAAGATATTATAATGATAGGTATGTGTCCTTATGCATTTGTCAAAATCCACAGAATTGTACAAGAGAAAGAGTGAACCCTGATGTAGTTTATAAACTTCAGTTAATAACAGTGTAACAATATTGGTTCCTTAGTTGTAACAAATACATATTACAGTATTAATGCAAGATGTTAATAGGGAAGCTGTGAGAGGGAGAGGAAAAGGAAGTATATTTGAACTTTCTGAAGTCTGTTCAATTTTATGTACACCTAAAACTGTGCCAAAAATGTCTATTAAATTAAAAACAAAAACAAAAATTATTCCAGGCAGGAGGACTAGAGGGACCTAAGGCCACTGAAGTTAGAGTGAAGAATCAGATGCCTGACAGAGCAGCACCAAAGACAAACTAATGGGAAGTAGGAATTCCAGATCATGAAAGACAAATTCGCCTTCCTGCAAGGAAAGAGTGATTGGGAGTAATTTATAACATCTCAATTTCATGCATACAATTCTCCTAATGATCCTCTGACATAGTATATTTCTGATTTCTCAATTGATTAAACCAAGGTTAATATTGGTTAACGAACTTGTCTAGTATCACCTAAATAATAAGCAGTGAAGACAGAACGTATTCTACATTCTCCTGTGACCTAGTGATTTGTCATACAAGTGTACATGATATTCTAAGCTAATGTTAAGGGATTTATTTTCTACTAAAAACTATATACACAGATACCTGTGTGTGCATGTGGAAATGAAATAAGAGGGGGAGGAAAAAGAACAATCTTGAGTCTGCCTAAAACGGAACCCCCTGATTTGCTCTAATTATTTATTTATTTTCAGATATTGGAAGAAAAGTAAGGCTCCTGGGTTGGCCTAAAGAGGAAAATTTTGGATAAAGTTGAAATCTTTTGTATAAAAAAGTATGAGGATTTTTGTCTCTTCAGTCAGCGATGCTGGGGAGAAGGGTAAGGGATCCAGAACATGGAAGACATTGAGTGGGTCGCTTACACATGAATGAAAGAATCTGGTTGTGATCCAGAATAGATCAAATTGACAGTAAGTAGAGGTCAGAGGAAAGAAAATCATGTCATGATGAAGAATTCAGCAGTTTCAAAGACTTGAATTAAGGGTAACCCCTCACATGAGGACATCAGTGGCATTTGCAGAAATGGTTACAGAAAGGTTTCGAACACTGAGCAGAGTGCAGAATGTGGTGTGAAGCCTCCTGATACTCAATTCTGATACAAAAGTAATGGTTACACACAGAATATAGGAGGACTTAGGGTCATCCTCATGGCATACTCTTGATTTCCAAATTTACTGAAAGCATATTGCTTTTATCTGCTCTAAGACATGGACAGAAGCATTGCCTTCTGCTGTCTTTGAATAAATCCCAAGTTTTTATTCACCTCTAGCAAATACATATACATAGTACTGAATTTAAAGTATTCAGCTAAATTTATATACAACCATAAAAACAGGTGTTTCTGTCCTTTCTGTTATTTTGCATAGTGCATTGGGAGCATAAGCTGGATAAGGACACATATTTTTGTTGTTTTGTTCCCTGCTGTGTTTTCTTTTTTTTTCTTTTCTTTCTTTTTTTTTTTTAAGATTTTATTTATTTATTTGACAGAGAAAGAGGTCACAAGTAGGCAGACAGAGATAGAGAGGGGAAGCAGGCTCCCCGCTGAGCAGAGAGCCTGATGCGGGCCTCGATCCCAGGACCCTGAGATCATGACCTGAGCCCAAGGCAGATGCTTAACCCACTGAGCCACCCAGGTGCCCCTGCTGTGTTTTCAATGCCTATTGATGGACAGAGGGGTTAAGTAAATATTCATCAAATGATGCTATGTGTTAGGTTGTTTCTCTTTGTGAACTCTATATTCTTGAATGTCTCTTCCAAAGGAAAACAATCTATTAAGCTCTGATTTTTCATGCAGGGTCTAAAAATCAAAGCCATTTCTTTTCAGCTCATATCAAATTGAAAAGATCCAAATCAAAATGGAGCTGACATATTTGTTAACAAATCAGTAGTAGGGTGGAATTAACCACAGCCCCTCCAAAGCCGTATTGTTTTACACCTTAACACATGTTCGAAACTACTCTTGTTGAAAAGAGTCAAAAGAGAAATTACTTTAAAAATCGGAGATCAGGATTTTACAACTCAACGTACAATGAAACACATGTGCTGGTTAAAGGGTCCCATTTTGTCTCGTCATTTTAACTTCTATGATCACATTGAACATGAAATGAATGAAAGAGATACTGCAGTGTCTTGCTTGATGGTTACCTACTAGTGTCCTAATTTTGTTAAAATTATTTCGAAAGGAAAATGTTTGCAAACATAGGTTACCAAGACTAAAAAGGCATTTTCTTTTGCCTTCTTTTGAAATTGGTGTTAAGGCACAATTCAGTTGAAGATTAGTAATATAATACCAGATGTTGAGTGGCTATAGGCGTTCTATGGTAAGAGTCGACTTCACCAAAAATCATTTCCTAAGTACTAATAATACTTTACACATGTGCAGTACTTTCCAGTTTTCAATGTCCTTTTGCATTTGATTCTTATAACTCAGTAAGTATGGCAGAGCAGATTTTATTTCAAGACTCAGAGAAGTTAATAAGTGTCAGAGTTAATATCACATTAAGAAGTGACTGGGGCACCTGGGTGGCTCAGTGGGTTAAAGCCTCTGCCTTCAGCTCAGGTCATGATCTCAGGGTCCTGGGATCGAGCCCCGCATCGGGCTCTCTGCTCAGCAGGGAGCCTGCTTCTCCTCTGTCTCTGCCTGCTGCTCTGCCTGCTTGTGATCTCTCTCTGTGTGTGTCAAATAAATAAATAAAATCTTCAAAAAAAAATATTAAAAAAAAAAAGAAGTGGTAAGGCCAGGTCAGGCCTTGACTTATAAGGATAAGGATATTCACAATTGAATCTCATGTACCTGAACTGTTATGCCATTATTTTGTGTAAAAATCCATTTAAAATAAATATTCTTATTACAATTTCAAACAATGGATATGGTCATGGATGATAATGGATATTTGTGTAATTATAGTAATAACAAAAAATGGTAATAGTTAAGTTATGTTTATTGAGACCTGGGACAGGTATCATAATTGCAAACTGCAAATGTGAAACAAATGTCCATGTTTATGAGTTACCTACAGAGCACATTAGGTGATTATCCTATGTCACTTTTTGGACGTTCTCATAAGGTAGATGCTAGTGTTCTCCCAATTTTATAGATAAAGATATTGAGGCTGAGACTATTACTGACTTTACAGAAGGTCGTAAAGCTTCTTATGAGGTAGACCTTGGACTTGAATTCAGGCAAAAGGCCAGGTCTTAACCATCAGGTAATTCTGTCTTCTGAATGCAACTTTTAACTACATATCTCCTCTTCCTATCACATGGATGTGATTATAAGTCCTACTTACTAGGAATAGCATTAAGTTCTGAATAAGAAAATTGTTGTAAAAATCATTTGGAAATTGCAAATATGAAACAAATGTCAGTGTTTATGAGTTAAAATTCAACTTTTGGGGTATTTGTCAGTAGTGTTTCTTTTCCCTTTTCTTTTCCATTTTTCTTTTTGGTCTGGTTAAGGGCTTTGCTGTATCAATGACCATAGGTGATGGACTTAGGTTTCCTGAGTTCCAGTCAGCTTCCTTATGTCCCCTGATATAGTTTCCAGTCAGCAGCTTCCCGTTAAGTGTAGTTGTGAATTAATGAATATAAATCCATCATCACTGATTGAAAGAAAGTCAGTGGCATACGCTGTATTAAAGTGGGCTGTTAATGTTATAGTTGTGTATGGAAGATAGCATATTACTTACTTTATATTTTCATCTAAGTTATTCCTTAATAACTCTGAAACTTTAGAACTCAGACACCGTTGTTTGTAACATGTGAAAATCTTCATCGGTATTTTTTTCCCCCACAAATTTGTTAAAAAGAACCTACACATTCAAGTTAAATATGGTGAGCTGTCATCAGCTTCTAATTGTAGAATGAGTCCTTAGGAAAATTGGACAGTGGAACAAATCACTTATGGCACTTTATTTTTTTTCCCCCTTCTGGCTCTGAATCTATGTTGACAGGGGGACTTAACATCAGTTTTATGCTGCTAGAAGAATGTGGCCCTATTTGCATTTGTTGCCATTCTTTTTCTTGCCTAAAGTGCAGAAGTTTACCTTGCAATAAGAAAATGAAAACTGAGATCCTAAAATGCATCTTTTTATAAAAATGTTGAGTAACAACTCACACTGAAGTCTAAAATAAATGACATGTGGGAAAACCTAATGAACATATAACTAAATGTCTTATCTCTTTGTCATCATCTATTAACCTAGTTCATTTTCTCCTTTTCTCCTAGGTTTAATATTTGTTACCTTGTGACTGCACACATGTTGGTGATCAGTTAATTTATGCCTTATGTTGTGTATAGAATTTAATGGCTGCCAATAATTACAGTGGTAGACAAACTAGAGATTTTTCACTTCTCTGCTAAAAACTAACCATGTGTTCTGCTTTAAAGCAATGTGGTTTTACTTTATGAATTTTCTGCAAGAAAAATAAAAAGAAAATCAGAACTGTGAAATTTGCCATTATTCATGAAAAATTATCTGTTGGAAACTTGAGCCTCAAAGAAAGGTAGTAGGATTTTTTTTTTTTTAATTTGGCATTAGCACTAGATATGTGCACAAAGAAGATGATATTAGAGTCTAAAGATCCCACTTTATGTCACATTTTAAGGTGATAGTCCAATGCTGGCTAATAGGAATCTTTTTTTTTTTTAAAGACCTATTACTGGCTTCTCATTTAAACTCCTTATTTACAGATGAAATTGCAAATTTCAAGCTCACTTAAAATTTGACATGCTACAAAGATCTCCAAGATGTTTATTCTTTTAGCAAACATATCAGTATTTCAAACATGCAGTCCAAAGAAAGAATATGTTATTTTGGTATTAAAATGAATTTTAAAATATTTAAAAAAATAAATGCATACCAGTTTATTTTTGAAAGCCAGTTGATTTATGCCTGCCTTCATATACAGTCAGTATATATATATCTTCAATAACTATTAATTTAATTGTCTAATGAAATACAGTCTTTTTTCACCTGAATTATATGGAGATAATATTCTGCTTATGTTAAAAAGAAAAAAAGGTGATGGAAGAATATAGGAGCATGTGAAAGTTTTTTTTTTTATTAACATAGTTTTATTTGACTTTTTTCTCTTCACATAGTAATATTTTAATTACCCTACTTAATTGACTGAAATTTCAAGATTTTATACCATCCAGCTTTCTTTTCTTTTTAAGTTGTTTCTTTATCCTCTCTGTTATTTCCATCTCTGTTTTGCCTTTCATTCTTGGAAAGCTAAATATATTAAAAGACAGCTGATATTTGCAGTGTAGAAAAAGCTTTAGCTTTATACAAATATGCATAGAATTCAGTAACTTTCAAGTTATTTATATTATACACTAAATATTTATAGGGATTTTTTTCCAATAGTAATTGCACTTTATTACTCTATTAGTTGAGTATGAGTTTATCTGCTGCTACAAAGTGACTCTAAAGTACTCTGTTCCAATATGCAGAAAAGTATTTCCTTCCTATATAGTAGTCTAAATGGTCAGAACAGTTCTGTCATCTTTACAACTAAAATTCCAATATTGAAATAAAATCAGCACCTGGAGAGAGTCTTTGTCTTCAAAATGATGGCATCAAAGCTGCTCACAACAGTATTTCCTGACATATAGTCAGCCTAAATGTGTACACATGGCCATACCTGCCTACAAGTCAGTGAAAAAATAGTCACTCATTAGATTAATTAGGGAGTTTTATTACAAAGGGGAAATTGAGAGAATGGGTAGTTACTAACAATTAATAATCCACAACAAAGGAATATTTATCTTTAGAGTTGAGTAAAATGACTGCCTATTTGCTTATAACACTGTATCACTCAAAGTAATATCATTTAATATGTATGAATAATGTTAATAAATAAAAGATATATTTCTCTAAAATGTTTTACATGGTGAGAAAGAAGAATTAAAGCTAATTTTTCTTATTTTTTGTCTTTCTTTTTTTGCTGCTATGGTTTACATTCTCAAAATATAAGCACTCTGGTATTCTCAAAATTGTAGTGTATATTTTGATCTATTTCCCAATAAAACAATATTGATTCACAGGTAGCCTCAAAAAATGAAGACACTCATTTTGAGCTTAATTTTCAAATATATCTACTAGAGAAGTTACAAGCCTTTTCATTAAAATTTCATTTAGAAAATGTAGTATTTAAATGTGGTTTTATTAATATTATTAATACTATTAGGAATCATGTTGGATAAAAATCTACACACAAAGCAAAATTGTCAAAAATAAACTGTAACTACTGGCAAATTCTTCAACAAAAGACATTAAAATACATATTTAGAAAACCACCAAAGACCTAAGCTTTTTAAGGAGTATTATCACCTTTTCAATATTTATTAATATATTCCAATTATATGACATATTTTCTCCAAAAGTAATTATATTTCAAATGTATTTTGAATATTTTATGATGTAGATTTATTGCTACAATCACTCACTTAACATTTTTATTCATGTAGATTTTTTTGATCTATACTAGATTTACAAAAGAAAATATATATCTACATAAAATTGTTAATAAAACTTATACATATTCAGTATACATATTCATAACAGTGTTTGACAGTTAAAAATGTTTAATTTTCCCTAATTAGGGTAAATAGAGGAGCAAAATATTTAATTTTTTTCCCAGTAAAACTGTCTTTTTTCAATTTTAAATCATCAGATATGCTTCATGTTTACATATAATTACAGAGAGTCCCGAGATTTTTTAAAACTAGTTTCTTTTAAAATTAAAGTTGTCTTTTATATGTATATTATCCTAAATCATCAACCCCTGCCATGACTATAATCAATAACAAATTGTACCTGTTATTATTATGCAGAAAACATTATGAGGAAAATATGTAGTTATAATAATTTTTGGTGTATCTTATTAAATTCATCCCAATAATAGGATATAATTAAATAATAAGGCATTTTTTAAAATTATGTTGTTCTTAGAAAGAGAAAAATGAAAAAAAAATTAGTTGGTCTTCCTATTGCATGTGTTGAAAGTTTTTTTTTTTTAATTTCAATTTGTTTTTTGATACACACATGGCATCTCTTATGGACACTAAAACAGAAATACCCTATAATTTCTCAAAACTGAATGTGGGTATTTTCAAATACTCTCAGACATTATTTCAGTTTTCTTATTTAAAAACCTAGGCAAAGCAAAGGTCTAATAAGTTTAGTAGTGTCATTTATTCAGAAGAAATAACAAATTTAATTTATAATCTTGAAACCCTACTGAAAGGAGAATTACAACTCCTAACCTACCATCTATCACAACAGCTAACTGATTAATTCAGAAATAATGTAATTTTAGTTTGAAACTAAGGAAAATTAATCATTCATCCTACACTATATTTCACTCATATGCTACTTAAGATTGCAGCTACTGATTTTATTTATAGATGACATGAGTTAAATTTATGTAAGGAAATTCAATGATTGTTTCAGAGTATGGAATTTCAATTACTGTGTCTCAGAAATCACACACTTATGAATACAAAACTTTAAGCCTCAAATGATGCTTGTCATATTTTTCTACTCCCATCACATATTTAACAATTCTATTATTAATTCAGATGTACACAGTATAAGGGAAGGAAATGACTATTTTTATAACATTTACTTTCCAACTAATATGTATAGTTACTAATAACATATGGTATAAACAAGGAGGGAAGGGGAATGCTGAGTGTAAATATTCCTAGAAGAAATATTTAAAACAAAAATGTGTTATGACGCAGTTTAAAATTTTATTTCACCTATTCATTCTATAATCACATGCTGAGGGACGCCTGGGTGGCTCAGTGGGTTAAGCCTCTGCCTTGGGCTCAGTTCATGATCCCAGGATCCTGGGATCCAGCCCAGCATCTGGCTCTCTGTTCAGCCGGGAGCCTGCTTACCCCCCTCTCTCTCTGCCTGCCTCTTTGCCTACTTGTGATCTCTGTCTGTTAAATAAATAAATAAAATCTTAAAAAAAAAAAATCAAACGCTGAATTGATATTTATACCCCTCTAGGAACAAAGCTTAAGCTAGCCCTGAGTTATTAGGTCAAGACACATTGTCAAGAAAGTCTTTCTCAACTATGCTGGGCACTATGACTATAGCATGAGGAAGCAATGATTTCATGACTAGATTGCCACTAGTCATGGCAAAACATAGTGATTTCCTGAACTTGGGCAGAAGTAGCAGAATGAAGAGAAAGCTAAATAAAAACAGTAAAAACCTGAGATACATAGTACTCAGTAACTAATCATGTATTCGATTGGAGAAGGTAAACCATGAAGATGATTCTAAATTTTCCTTTTAGCAACTGGGGAGATGTTAAATATAATAATTGGATAGTAAGCTATTGAAATAATAATCAAAAACGGGGAGAAGAATCATTTTGTCAACAATACTAATTCTAGTTTGAACGTCAGTCTTCATGATCAATCTTTGATATTGTTGCTGGATTAAGTTTATTTAACTACAATTTTAATCGTGCTATATACTTTAACTAACATGTACATTTAACTATTCATGAAGTTTGAACTACACTGATTTTCAAAGACCCTATGTGATATGGTCTACTCACTTCTCAGCCTTATTTGCTATCAACATGTCTTCATTGTGTCTATGCTCCAGTCATACCAAACAGCTTGCAAACATACTTGTCCCTGTGGAAGGTGTAATAAATATTTCAAATTTAACATGCCCAGAAGAAACTCAGTTTCTCAACACTAATCTTATCATCCCAGTGAATGGAAACACTGTTTCAGTCTCTAAAACTTGGTGTCAGGTTTGAGAGCTGCCTTCCTCTCCTTTTCCATGTCCTTTAGCCAATCTTGTTAACAGTATCTTCAAACTATATTCTGAATTGGACTGATTCTCATTATAGAAGTGCTACTCTTTGGGTTTTCGCACTGGTATCTGTCATGTGGATTATTAGGAAAACAATGTTTGGTTTTCCTACTTCCACCCCTACCTTGTACAATCTAATCACACATTGGCCAGAGTACTTTAAAACTTAAATCCGATAGGGGGGTAGGAAAGGAAAAAAAGTAAACAAGAGGGGATCGGGAGGGAGACAAATCATAAGAGACTCTTAATCTCACAAAACAAACTGAAGGTTGCCGGGGTGGGGGTGGTAGTGGGCGGTAGGGAGAGGGTGGTTGGGTTATGGACATTGGGGAGGGCATGTACTATGGTGAGTGCTGTGAAATGTGTAAGCCTGATGATTCACAGACCTGTACCCCTGAGGCTAATAATACATTATATGTTAATAAAAATTAAAACAACAACAAACAAAACAAAACAGAACAAAAAACCCTTAAATCCAATAAAAGCACAACTTTTTATTCAAAACCTTCCAGTCAGGGGCGCCTGGGTGGCTCAGTGGGTTGAGCCGCTGCCTTCGGCTCAGGTCATGATCTCAGAGTCCTGGGATCGAGCCCCGCATCGGGCTCTCTGCTCAGCAGGGAGCCTGCTTCCTCCTCTCTCTCTGCCTGCCTCTCTGCCTGCTTGTGATCTCTCTGTCAAATAAATAAATAAAATCTTTAAATTAAAAAAAAAAAAAAAAAAACCTTCCAGTCAGTGTAAAATCCAGAGTTCTTCCCTTGCCCTGAAAGGCCATCCATATTCTTTCTGCATCCTTTTCTTCTCTCATCTTTCAGATCCTGACTCTCTCACACTCACTCATTCCCTGTCAGCCCCACTAGCTTCCTTGCTGTTTCTTAAACATGTCAATAAAATTGCCTCACAGTTTTCTCCTTACTATTTCTTTTACTCCAAAGCTTTTGTATCCTGTTTGTTCTTTCACTTCCTTTAGATCTTTATGCAAGTATCTTCATCTCAATGGACTGACCTTATAAAAACAGTAAGTAGCACTTCCCCAACACCCTCATTCCCCTTACTCTGCTTTTCTTTACATAATTATTCATTACCAAAGATATTACATTTATTAGTCTATTTATTGATTGGTTTGGGTAAGTTTCACGAACACAGGGATACTGCATGTTTTTGTTCAGGACAGCATATACTGGGCCTGACATTCAAATATCACTTGCTGAATAAATAAAGGAATGCATCATGCCTAGCCATCTGTCTCAGATATTTGTGTCTCTCTCTGCCAGCTTTTAGCACTGCCTAGAAAGTTCATGTTGTTCCAGGTCCTTTCTATCTGGTGAACAAATCCTACTAAACTTTTACAGAGAGTTAGAATTATTATCTTTCTTCTGGGGTATCTGGGTGGCCAGTCGGTTAAGGATCCCAGTCCTGATTTCGTGTAGGTCCTAACGTCAGGGTTGTGAGATGGAGCTCCAGGTCAGCTCACGGCTCAGGATCCTGACTTGACTCCCTGCTCAATTTGGAGTCTGCTTATCCCTCTCTCTCTCTTTTTGTCCCCTCCCTCTGCTTACATGCACACATGCATGCTCCCGCTTTCTTAAATAGATAGATAGATAGATAGATAGATAGATAGATAGATAGATAGATAAATAAATATCCTTAGAATACTATCTTCCTTCTAAGAACTTCTCTGACAGCCTGCTCAGGTCAGTCTCCTCCACTCTTTCCTCTAGTAACCTATTGCAACCTCTATGACCATCTCTCTTATCTCCAGTAACACTTAGGTGTCTTTAACAATTTATAGGTCTAAAAGTACCTTGTGGATGGTTAACAAATTTTACTCATATTTGTACACTCAAAGTACAATGCTTGGCATGTAGTAAACATTTAATGATTATTTGTTAAATCAATATGTAAATGGAAATGATTCTATATGTTAATTTTCTTATTGTGAAAAGTTAATTGATGAAGAAGTAAAGCTAAAGACCCCTATTGTGTTAGCTTTATGTCCTCGTCTCTAATAACTTATATTTAATAATGATGACTATAGCAATAAAATAATGTCAATGATTTTGTGCATTTCTTCTTAATGGGCACTGTTCTAAAGGCTTTTATGGTAATAACTCATTTATTCAATCCATTGAGTTGATGAACTATTATGATCTTAATTTTACACTTGAGTAATTGAGGTACTGGGGTGTTAAGCAGCTTGTCCTCACTAATAAGAACACTCAGGTAGTGTACCTTCAAAGCCTCTGTCCTTTATCATTAGTTGACTGTATTGTCTTTCTTACTGTGCCAAACTATTTCCTTTCATTTTATCCCAAGAGTATATGGAAAAAAGTTTTTGACAGAGGTAAATGTTTATTGACTACCAAACTAAATCTCATAGGAACTTTCATGGGTCTTGCATGATGTAAATCTATTTATGTGGTTTAATATTTTTCATAAAAAATGTACTTTATTGATCTCTGATGTATATGTATCTTATTAAGGCATATACTATATGGTTGGTTGTCTCATTAATTTTAAAAGCTTTATTTTATATCACTTTATTTTATAATACATATGTAAAATTTTGTAGTTAATTATTTACTTACAGCTCCAAACCAGGAATTGTACAGATATGACTGACAAGGTCTCTCCAGTGGTAAATACAGTTTATTCTTTTTTCCTATAAAATATTTTAAAGAGATAATTATATTAAAGGGAAAGGTCCTCAATGCATTCAAATATAGGCATATCTTATCTTGTTGCATTAAGTTGTTCTAAATAGAAAAAATTTAAGAGTTACATATGTCTATTGAAATAATTCCCTTGACTTTAGCAACAGGAACCCTATTATATTTAACTTTACCTGTTTAATTACCATCCTAAGGCACAATCATCTTAATCACTCATCTTGACAATCATCTTAATCACTCATCACCACATTAGAGAACAGTTGAGAAAAGAGAGATAATGACATGTTGTATTTAGAGAAAATCCAAAAAGAATGTATGTAAAAATTATTAGGTTAAATAGGTGAATATAGCAAGGTAGCAATTTAGAAAAAGATTAATTATGTAGTTGACCCTTGAACAATTCATAAGTTAGGGGCACTGAGCCCCAAAGCAGTCAGAAATACCTGCATAACTTCCAACTTGCCAAAACCGAACTACATATAACCTACTGTTGACTGAAAGTCTTACTGATAACATACACGGTTAATTAACACACATTTTATTTGTTATGTATTATATATAGCATTTTTAAAGAAAGCTAGAAAAAAGGAAGTATTATTTAGAAGATTATAAGGAAGAAAATCATATTTACAGTATGTATTATTAAAACTATAAGTTTATGTTATCTGTTTACAACTTGAATTATTGGTCTATTAGTACCTACATCAATATTTTTTTGTTGTTATTAGAATAACTCAGCAAAAAATGTTTTTAATTGTTTTCTGGGCTTTCATTTTGCTCTTGTCCCGATGACTCATTTTGGCCTCTATTTTGAGTCTCTCTCAATTTTAAAGAACCAGCTTCCTATTTTATTTTATTTTTTTCAATTTTTCTTTTACCTTTTCTTTAGGAAGCTCTGTGCCCAATGTGGGGCTTCAACTCATGACCCTGAGATCAATAGTCTCATGTCTACCAACTGAGCCAGCCAGGTGCCCCTACCATTTTCTTATATGATACAAAACACTCTTGATGTCTCAGGTATTACTAACTCTATATATCAAAAATGTAAAGATAATGTAATAAAGAAATTCATATTTTCTTAAAGGTATGATTATTCATGCACTGATAGTGAAAAAGCAGTAATATATTTGCTTTATGGTAGCCTAATCTATACACTAATGAATGAATCATTATAAAATGTTTAGGGCATACAGTATTAGATTCATAATACACTGCTGGAAAGAAACATTGTTTCATTATTTAAAAAAAAAAAACCAAACACCTGTGTTTTCTGCTTTTTCATTTCTTCAAAACTGCCTATAGAGTAACAGTCTTTCTGCATACGCTTTAGTATCAGTGCCCATATCATAGAAGGGTCCTTGTCAACAAAGAATTCAAAAGAAGTCTCGAAAAATCTGAACCCTCCTGCCAGACTGTCTCATGTCAATTTTTTTTTCCTTGCACAGCTTCTTCTATGTCTTCTTCCTCACAGTCTGGCACTGGTTCAGAAGCACTCATCTCTGTCAAGTATCTTCTGGTCAGTCCTCTGGTGTGGTGTCTATTAACTCTTGATTTTCTCCAAGATCCATATATTGAAACCTTTACCTTTTACCTTTTTTTTTTTTTTTTTTCCATATCCACCTTTCACTGTCATGATTTTTTTTTTTTGGATTGGCTCTGTCATAAATCCTGTGAAGTCATGCACAACATCTGGACACAGTATTCTCCAGCAGGAATTTGTTTTGGGCTTGATGGCTTTCACAGCTTTTTCCATAACAATGATGGCATCTTCAGTGGTGTAATCCTTCCAGACTTTCGTGGTGTTCTCTCTTACCAGGGTTCTCTTCCACAGTGTTGACAAGCCTCTCCATAGAGTACCATGTGTAATGAGACTTAGAGGTCCTCATGACCCTCTGATCTAGAGGCTAAATTAGAGACATTGTGCTTGGGGGCAAGGAGACCACTTCAGTGCTTTCGTTTTTGAATTCTTGGGGTTCTCAGTGGCCAGAGGCATTGTCCAATATCAGAAGAATGTTAAAAGACAGTTTTTCACTGGTCAGATACCTTCTGATTTCAGGGACAAAGCATTATTCAGACCAAGCCAGGAAAAGGGTTCTCATTTTCCAGGCCTTCTTTTGTATTACTAAAAGACTGGCAGTTGTTTATCTTTTGGGGGCTTAGCAGCTTTATAGATAAGGGCAGTCCTGATCATAAACCCAACTGCCTTTGCACGAAACAGTAGACTTAGCTTATCCCTTCCTGTCCTAAATCCTTGTGCTTGCTTCTCTTCTTTACTAATGAATGTCTTTTGTGGCATTTTTTTTTTTTTTCCAGAATAGGGCAATTTTGTCTGCGTTAAAAGCCTGCTCTGGCAGCTATCCTCTCTCCTCAATGATTTTTTTGATACACAATTTACTGGAGAGACAAACTGCTGATGTAGAGAGGATTAGTGGCCCATGTTGTTTTAATTAAAGCAGATTCTCTCAACTCTTGATCTCAGCAATAGCAACAGAAGGTGGCTACAAAGTTATTCCAGTAGTATAGTGTGTACTACAGTTAATTTCATGCTGTTATTATTTAACACTATGTCTTTATATTTGTTTAGAATATTCTGACTGTCGAGGGCCATATATGATCTGTAAGTGGGTGTGTAAGTTTTGTTTTGTTTTTTAAGATTTTTATTTTTAAGTAATTTCTACACCTCCTGGGGCTCCTCGGTGGTTTAGTGGTTAAGCCTCTGCCTTCGGCTCAGGTCATGGTCTCAGGGTCCTGGGATTGAGCCCCACATCTGGCTCTCTGCTCAACAAGGAGCCTGCTTCCCCCTCTCTCTCTGCCTGCTTCTTTGCCTACTTGTGATCTCTCTCTCTTTGTCAAATAAATAAATAAAATCTTTAAAAAAAAAAGTAATCTCTACATCCAACTTGGGGGTTGAACCCATGACCCTGAGATCAAGAGTGCCATGCTCTTCTGATTGAGCCAGCCAGGTGCTCTTTTAAGTTTTGATGAATTTTAACTTTTTATAATAGGTTTGTCTATATTCTATGGTAGTAAATGATAAAAGAGATTAATATCTATATAAATTTTCTGCTTTCATAACATATATTTTCCTTAATTTTTTTATATTTCTAGGCTATGCAGTTTGTGAGTTTTACAAATTATTATAAATCTCTAAAAATATTTCCAATATATTTATTAAAAATAACTGCATAAAAGTGGATCCATGCAGTTCAAACTGTGCTGTTAAGGTCAACTTTATTTCTACATAGAGCAATATATTTTTAGTAAGTGTAATATCTGAGACTATTTTTAGTTTATTATGGAAAATTTTAAATATATAAATATGTAGAGACAATAATAATAATAAACATGTACTATTTGTTCTTATCAGCTCATGACAAATCTTGCTTTCTCTATAACTCTTGCCAATTCCTGCTTTTTCTGGTTTATTTTGAAAAAATGTCAAGAGGGGCGCCTGGGTGGCTCAGTGGGTTAAGCCGCTGCCTTCGGCTCAGGTCATGATCTCAGGGTCCTGGGATCGAGTCCTGCATCAGCCTCTCTGCTTAGCAGGGAGCCTGCTTCCCTCTCTCTCTCTCTCTCTCTGCCTGCCTCTCCGTCTACTTGTGATCTCTCTCTGTCAAATAAATAAATAAAATCTTTAAAAAAAAAAAGTCTGCTGAAAAAATGTCAAGAATATTGTTTCACTTAATATTTCTGTATGGTCTATAAATCATGAGCATGTTTATAAATAAAAAACACATAAGCACAGTTCACATCCTGAAACATAATCATATATCTATTGTCATAAACAAATTATTAGGAATACTTCTTAATATTATGAAATATCCAGCTAATGTTCAAATTCTCTGATGGTCTCAAAATTTCTTTTACAGAGTTATTTTTTAGAACTGAGATACATATAAGATTCATATATTAAAATTGGATTAAATAAGATTTCTTTTATAACTCCAAGCCCATCTTTTTTCTTTTTTTAAAAGATTTATTTTTTATTTGACAGACAGAGATCACAAGTAGGCAGAGAGGCAGGCAGAGAGAGAGGGGGAAGCAGGCTCCTCGCTGAGCAGAGAGCCCAATGCCGGGTGCAATGGGGGTTCAATACCAGGACCCTGAGATCATGACCTGAGCCGAAGGCTGAGGCTTTACCCTGAGCCACCCAGGTTCCCCAGAAAAAATACTTTTAAATTCAATAACTAGGCTTCAGTTTCCTCACCAGTAAGGTGAGAGGATTGCACAGATCATTATAATGATCTCTTCCAAATGCTGGGCTAGATCCCAGGATCCTGGGATCATGACCTGAGCAGAAGGCAGAGGCTTAACCCATTGAGCCACCCAAACTCCCCAAGCCCATCCTTTTCTAAACTTGTGTGTGTGTGTGTGTATCTGTTTCCTAGAAGTTTATTTGCTGAAGAATTAAGATGATTTGTCTTGTATAATTTTCTGGAGTATGAAATTTGTTAATTGCATCACTCTGGTATTGTTTAGCTTATCTTCTGTTTCTTACGTTTCTATAAATTGGTAGTTATATGTAGAGTCTTGATCAAATTCTGGTTTAGAATTTGCTTATAATGCTTTGTAGGTGAGGTGGCATTGTACTTCCATCTTAAGATACATAATACAGGGGTGCCTGGGTGGCTCAGTGGGTTAAGCCGCTGCCTTCGGCTCAGGTCATGATCCCAGGTCCTGGGTTCGAGCCCCGCGTCGGGCTTTCTGCTCAGCTGGGAGCCTGCTTCCTCCTCTCTCTCTGCCTGCCTCTCTGCTTACTTGTGATTTCTCTCTGTCAAATAAATAAATAAAATCTTTTTAAAAAAAAAGATACATAATACAGGAGGTTAAAAAAAGTAGAATGAAATTTTCACTTATGTAACTTTGCCTCCTAGATTATTCTGAGATCACACTGAATCCATTTGTTGTTGTCTTATTCAAAGTACAAAGCTTCAGTTAAAATGTTTTATTGAAAAATAATAACAAAAAAAGCACAAAGCTGCTGTTTTATTGAAACTGACAAAAATGTAGTAAATTGTGTAATTTGCTAAGAAATTGTTAAACATAAGTGATCAGGAAGACTTTTTTTTATTTTTTAAGAAGACTTTTAATATTAAGTCCACCTATTTGTTTTTTTTTTAAAGTGACCTTTGTTTATTTCATTAGCTATCAACAAATCTTTATAATATCATACATATATTTAAAAATTCTTTTGATCCTTAATTTAATGCCTGAAAACTCTAAGAGAGGAATGTTGAAGCATCTGGAACTTCGGGGATAAACTGAGATTGTTGGTCATTTAGTTTTCTTTATAGCTCCTTTTCAAAGCAAATATAAATCCTGAGATGCCATTGCCTAAATTTTGGAAATGGTCAAGATAGTTCATGTCTATCTCTGAGCTTGGATTTCTTCTATTTCCAGATTATTAATCATGAAAAGTTTAATTGTGAAAATACTAAATTGGAAAATCATTTGTTTAATCATTATTAATTATTAAGTAATTATTAATGATTGTAAAGTCATTATTCTACTCTGATAGATTCAGTGCTATGTGTGTGGTCACCAACTTTATCAAAGAATTCTATATACAGTCACTTTGGATTTTTCATAAGTGTTATTTATTGCCAGTTCCAAATGGACCTTGATAATTTGCATGGTTTATTCAGGGTGTCACTTGGAATTAAACTAAAGACTCTTTAGAGACTACAAATATGAAACTGTATTTATAAAACATTCTGCCTTGTGGTACAAAGTGCTACATTAGGTACACAGCAAATGTAAAAAGAAATGCAGTTTGAAAGTCTAAAAAAAAAATAGAAACAGAGAAACTGACAACATATAAGGAGGTAGAGGAAGAGATAACTAGAGAAGATGCAGAAATAGGGAAATCAAAACATTTGCTTAACACTGCAATGGAGAATAAGAAATTCAGCCTATAGATTAATTAATTAGGAGAGATTTGAAGCACAAAGATATATTGATATAAAAGAAGAAATTGGGATGAAATAGGAAGAAAATGAAAATGAAAATGTAAAGACCCGATGTCCAGACTGGCTGACATGGTTAGGCCTAGATTGTGGGGATTTCTGGATTTTTCTTTTTCCAAATATAAAACAACTTGCCTTCCTAGTTTTGGGAGCCCACCTTGACCTTAAGTATTATGAAGCAAATAAAGAGACTCTATCAAAATCTCTAGAACAAAACCTGTCTGACTCTCCTTTCATGTCTCTGTTCTGCTTAAGGGACTCTGCTATATTCCTAAAACCTAGTCCTTGTATTTTCCCCATAAGTGGCAGGCACTTTTTATTTCTCTGATTTTAGTCATTTTTATAGCTCAAGGAGAGGAGTTTGTCTACCCCCATGGCTCACTCCTGCTACTCTGCAGCTCCTCATGTAAGATCCCTGCCTGTTTCAGGTCTTCCTCTCTGCTTGCCCATGTAGTTATAATATTACCTAGTCCTGGCCTTCCATTCAGTGCTGTGGAAATCCCTTGTTGATATTTCTCTGATGCCATGTTCTGTTGCCATTTGTTTTAAATATTGTGTTCTGCCTGCCAAATCTGATTTCCACCTGCAGTTGGATCTGTCCCCAAAGACTTTTTTCATTTGAATATTCATCTGGATCCAGTTTGAAAATGTCATCCCTTCTTAAGATGGCAATTTTAAGCCACTTAAAGAGTGTACATACCTGTGGTCAATAAAATGACCATTCTCCCCATTGTCCCAGAAAAAGATCCATGTTTTGGCATCTCAGTGACTGTGAATTGGAAATGTTGCTGGTAGAGGAATTGCCCTCCCACAAACACCCCCCAGAGTAAACTCCACACTGGCTGTCATGGTGTAGAACCACTGCCTCTCTTCTCTTGCAGTGTTCCACCCAACCTACTTCTTTCTCCCAAGACACCATCATTCAACATATTGTTTGTTGCATGTGAGTATTTGCAGGTCTGTATAGGAACAGAGCATTTAGAAATCCTTATAACTTATCTTCCCTTGAACTGACGCTTGGAATGCGGTAGAATACTGATCCAGCTGCTGGAACTGGGGCTGGAGAAGAAAGTACGTATAAAGGGCATGAGTGTTGAATGGTAGCTATGGCTTGAATCAGAATTTAAAGCATGTTTCCATAGAAGCACTGTCGCATATTTATGTATTTACTGATGTATTTAGTCATCCAATTATACATTTCTTATATACTAACCATGAACCAAGCACTATAATGAACTAAAAACTAGTTTATTAAGTTTTATTTTTCTACTTAGGATAAATGATAGACTTAATAGACCTTGGCAAATAAGAAATCTGGTCATTATTACAGTATAATTTCTAAGGGAAAATTCATTTCAAGTTCAATAATCAGTCTACCATAGACTTGCTAGAAAGCTTTTACTACAGCACTACAACTTACAACTGTGAGCTATGGTGGAATTATCGTCTGCAGTTACATTCTTGTGCTTATTTATTGATACCATCTAATGTTATAAGTAGTTTTCCATTAGAGAAATCATGTTGAAGGAACATATAATGCATTTTTGAAGAAAAAAATATATAACTCTCCTTAGGAGGGCTACACATACCATGGAGTTTACACACTTCATGGTTCTGAGGGATACTATTCAGAGAGATTGCATTGCATTTCTTGCCTCTTCGAGTTATGCAAGGCATAATCAAGATAAAAGAAGGGATTCTTGGGGCGCCTGGGTGGCTCAGTGGGTTAAGCCTCTGCCTTCGGCTCAGGTCATGATCCCGGGGTCCTGGGATCGAGCCCCGCATCATCAGGCACTCTGCTCAGCAGGGAGCCTGCTTCCACCTCTCTCTCTCTGCCTGCCTCTCTGCCTACTTGTGATCTCTCTCTCTGTGCCAAATAAATAAACAAAATCTTAAAAAAAAAAAAGAAGGGATTCTTGCTGCCTACCTGACACTTATCTTTAACTTATCTTGAAATTAGTATGTCTAGACTATAGATAGTTATAAAAATCCCAGAGTTTGTTGTTTATTTATTTGCATGCTTTATCAGAGTATCAACTTGTAATTTCTTCTTCCCTACATTGGTTGCTTTTCCAAATAACCTGACGTTCAGTAACAGACAGCAAAAATGCAGACACCAGGTCAGTTAACTATAATACTGCTGTTTTTCTTAACAGAGACTCAGCTGCGAACCATCATGAGGTAATATGCCCAGCACATAAGGAACTGAATGCTTTAGTCCTAAAGGAGGAACCTGGGAAAAGAATCAAAATATCTACTGCAGAATAAGAAGTGCTCAGGAGGGAGACAGTACAGTGAGGGCAGTTAGAAAGAATGACATTTCAAATGTGTGGTCATGGGTTTCAGATGCTTATTTACACTGGTGCTGGAGAGAGTGAGTACTGGTGACTAACATCAGGCTGAATTCATGTGTAGCTTGAATACATCAGTTGTAACAAAGAAAGTGAACAGCACAGTCAGGATGTTGGATAACAGCAGATGATTATCCAAATACCTGAACTGTAGTTGTCTCTGGAGAGAAAACTGAGCAACTGCAATTAAGGTCTGAACTAAAATGAGACTATTTTATTTAATGACTTATTTGTGAAAACTCTGAAACAAGGCATGATATATCAATAAAGGGGAGAACAAGTGAAGATAGAGGTGAAAAAGAATTCCTCAGGCCATAGATCTAGTCTAAGAAGTGTAGATAAAGGACAAATTCAACTTGATGATGAGGGCAAGCGACTTCTGGTCTCAGGATGCAGGCTAGGATGAACTGCCCTGCTAAACATTTTCCTGCCTGTTGCACTGGTGGGATCAACAGCAGGGCTAGAAGCAGTAGTAGTTTGATCCATCTCCAAAGAGAGGATGTGCATTCCTCATCTTCCCTCTAACATACTTTCCTCTGAGATAATTCTGCTTAAATGAACCTCAGTGAACAAACATACCATCTGATTTTAGTATGGCCAACACCACCACACAGACCCAACTGAAAGAGCAGTAAGAGATTTTTGACAGCTGAAGAAAGCATTCCTTTCTTATTTCCTATGGGTAAAAGTAGGAGGTTTAATTCCCCGGGCTCAGTAACTCCTAGCATTCTCAAGAGTTTTCTCAGGAGAAAAAATTGCCAGGCAGGAAAGAAAGGTGTTCATATTAGGTGAACATTTTGTAGTAAAAGGAATATGATTTCTTGCTGTATCTCACGTAGAAAAGTGGCTTTATGTGAAGATTTTTAGCTCTAATGTCTCTGCTTGGATACAATTTCTTGATTGCTGTATAAGAAGGTGAAACAACACAGAACAATTTGGGAAGAAAGAAGACAGTTTGAGGGTCCAATACAAGTTCTGAGCTGAAGGCTGGGTGATACATGTGTTAGGACAGAACATGCAAGTCTTATTAGAGAGGCTGTGGGTTTAGGAACAAACTCAAGAAACTAAAGGTAGTGCCACATTGGGAGTTCTTTGGAGCTGTGGCCCAAATACAGAGAAAAAAACAAATCAAAACAAAACAAAACAAAAACCACTTAACACGGTAACCACCCAGCTGAGACTCCAGAAAGGCCATAGCTTTGAAGTAAGTACTATGCCCTAGAGTAAAACCCACACTAGATATATACTTATAAACCTTCAACAATATGTTTAGGAAAATGAGAGTGTGGAGGTTGAGCCACCACTTAAGGAGGTCTGGAAAACAGAGCTTTCCACAGAGGAACCCTAATAAAGTGTAAACTGAGCCTTTAAAATTTTAAGGTGATTAGTGAGTAATTATGCTGCACACTAGAATTCAAAGTGATGTTCTTCAGAAGAATATAACACAATAAGGAACATTTATAAATGACTTATGCAATGTTTAATATTAAGTCAAAATTTACTAGGCATTTTTAAAAAAATGTGATATGACTCAAAGTCAAGGAAAAAAAAGTAATGAATAGAAACTAATCCCAAGATGACCCAGATTTTGGATTTATCAGACCAAGAGTTTTGAAAGCTATTATAAATTTGTTCATGGACCTAAAGGAAAATATGGCATTTCTAAATATATAAGGACAGTGGTAGAGGACAGAAACTGTGGGGAAAAAAAGCAGCAGCACCACCAGGAAATTCTAAAACAGAAAACTACAATATCCAAAATGAAAAATTATCTGATGGGCTTGAGAAAAAATTATTTGAGAAAAAAATTATTTGAGAATTATTTGAGAAAAAAATTGAGAAAAAATTACTTGATGGGCTTGAAAAAAAAGGAGTAAATAAAACTGAATAAGAATAGGAATTAGCCAATATCAAGAAAGAAGAAGATTGAAGAAAAATGTGAGACCAAAAACCTTATAACTGCTAGAAGAAAACATAGACAGTAAATTCTTTGATATCAACCATAGAAACACTTTTCTAGATATGTCTCCTCAGACAAAGGAAACAAAAGCAAAAATAAAGTATTAAATAAGAAGCTTTTGCACAGTGAAGGAAACCATCAACAAAATGAAAAGGCAACCTACCAAATAGGAGAACATATTTGCAAATGTATATCTGAAAAGGGGTTAATATCCAAAATATATAAGGAAGGACTTATACAACTCAAAACCAAAACAAGAAATAATCTGATTAAAAACAGGCAGAGGACCTGAATAGACATTTTCCCAAAGAAGACATACAGATGGCCAGCAGACACATGAAAAGATGCTCAACATCACTAATCATCAGGGATATGCAAATTAAAACCACAATGAGATAACACCTTACACTTGTCAGAACGGCTAGAATCAAAAAGATAAGAAATAACAGGTGTTGATGAGGATGTGGAGAAAAGGAATGCTCTTGCACTGTTGGTGGGAGGGCAAATTGGTACAGTTCCTGTGGAAAACAGTATGGAGATTCCTCAAAAAGTTAAAATAGAACTACAATATAATCTGGTTATTCAACTAATAGGGTATTTACCCAAAGAAAATAAAAACATTAATTTAAAAAAAAAGACATATACTCCATGTTGAAGCGTTATTTACAATAACCAAAACATGGAAGCCACCCAAGTATCTAACCAATGAATAAAGAAGGTATGGAGAGAGATACATATCTATATATCTCACATATCATATTCTATTATATATATATTTATATATATATTTATTATAGTCATTGCACACACACATAGATGTGTATGTGTGTGTGTGTGTGTGTGTGTGTGTGTATTACTCAGCCATAAAAAATGAGGTCTTGTCATTGATGGCAACATGAATGGACCTAAAGGGTATTATGCTAAGTGAAATAAGTTAGACAGAGAAAGACGGATACCACATGATTTCACTTACATGTAGAATCTAAATAAACAAACCAAATGAACAAACACAAACAAAAAATGGACTCTTCAATACAGAGAACAAACTGGTGGTTGCCCGAGGGAAGGGGATGAGGTTTGGGGAAAATGGGTGAAAAAGATTTGGAAGTACAGGCTTCCAGTTAGGGATGAATAAGTCATGGGGATCAAAGTTACGGCATGGGAAATATAATCAGTGGTAATAGCAGGTATGGCAACAAATGTAGTTATACCTGTGGTGAGCACAGCATAGTATATAGATTTGTTGAATCACTGTGTTGTACAACTGAAACTAATGTAACACTATGTGTCAATGGTACTTCAATAAAAAAGAAAGAAAAATTATCACAGTCTTAGGGGCAATATCCAGCAAGCCATATATATATATTTTGCGTGCGTGTGTGTGTGTGTGTGTGTGATTGGTCTGAGAAGAAGGCAGAGAATATTGTTGGGAAATATTTGAAGCTATAATGGCCAGATTTTTCCTCAATTTCATAATTAATATCTACTATCCATTGACAGATCCAAAAAAACCCAAGGCTAGTTGAAAATCAAATTAAGAGAAAATCAAGAACTTAGTTCAATAAAAAAAGACATTCCATACAGGGAAACAATGATACAGATAAAGGCTGACTTCTCATCTGAAAATATGTAGGCTTGAACAAGAAAGACCTCTTTAAAGTGCTGAAAAAGCAGTCTATCCAGAATTCTATCTCCAGTTAAAGTATCTTCAGAAACAAGGAAGAAATAAAGACATTTTCAGATAAATAAAAATCAAGAAAATTCATTGCAAGTACATGTGTACAATAAGAAATGCTAAAGAAGGCTTTTTGGGTTGATGGGAAAGGATACCAGATGAAAACTTGGTTCTAAAATTAAGAACGAATGTATTAGAAGTGGTTAAAAAAATAAGTGTAGTAGAGGTAAATAAAAAAGTATTTTTTTCTCCTAATTTCCTTAGAAAACTGTTTAAAACAAAAAATTAACATTATTAGATGGGGTTAAATATTTAATAGGACACAGTAGCATAAAAGATGGGAAGCATGAAAATGAAATTTTACTGATATACAATTGTTAAAATCTAACGTCTGGGGGGAGCTTATAGTGTTAAGTGGTGCAAAATTGACTCTAAATAATGGAGAAAGGGAACTTTTCTGTTTATATTTTGATAACATAACATATTCAGGATATCACAATATCAAGGACTATACAAAATCTCTTCATGATAAGGACAATCAAAATATTTTAAACAACCAAAAGATTCTTTGTATGCTGAAGAATATATGGGGATCCTGAATCTTTTTCCTTTCTAACACTGAATTCCTGAATATTACAGTTGTTACTTTAGGTTCTGCAAGATTACTTTCTTATTACACAAATACACAATTTAAAACTAAAATAGAATGTTATTTTTTTTTTCTAGCTAAAGTCAGTCTCTGATGAAATCTGAGCCAGACCAGTAAAGTACTTTAGTCATTATTTAAATCTACATGGGCCCACTGTTAGAAAACTTCCACATTAACCCTAAGCATTCTTTAAAAAGCCCATTTGTTGGTAGACAGAAGGAAGGCTAAAACTCATGTATGACAGGGTTGTAAATATTTCGACTCAGAAAATGAAATCAAGACTCAACTCTAGTTGAGGAGAACACGCCAACTTTAAGAGAAGTTGAAATTTTGCACAGCCTACTTATCACTGGTTTCCTAAATGACCTAGGGTAAATAGAAACAGCTTTTTTATGTGGCTGCTCTGATTAAAGCAAGGTCTGTAAGTTGGCAGTACATCATCTGAAATTTCAAAGCTTAAGTGGAAGCTGGGGTTTCTTTGCCTTCCAAAAAATCCCCCTACTCTTTATACGTGGTCTATCTGAGTAGTTGGCATACAGTTATAAAAGTCACTGGGCAGTAATCAGGAGTGCACTGGTCCTTATGGCAGGCATCAACTTGGTTACTGCCAGGTCTTTGAACTACAAAAATAAATAGAGAATAGAAGTGCATTGTATTGGCCAAGCCTCAGGCCCAGTCATCTGTCTTGGAGCATGCTCTGGTGAGAGTGTTTAACTTGGACTCCTTCCATCACATGTGGTAGCTGCAAGAGTGAAAAAGGAGAGGAAAAGAACAATGTTAGGAGGTATATTTAATAGTGTGTTGGCTTAACAATTCTCAGGAAACTGTTCTTGTATTTTTCTCTTAGCAGCCAGAGTTGGGATTCTGAATGAGTGGATGTGTGCTATAGACTACATGATTCTGTTCCCTCCACACTAGTCCATTGTTTTACGAAGGACTTTAATAGCAGGAGTAGATAGTCCCCCAAACACTGTCTACTAAAGAAAGGAAGCTTAGCTATAACAACTCACAGGACAGTATTTTTTTGTATTCAATTTCACCAGCAGCCTTGACATCCCTGAATTAATGGGTCTCTTTCACTCTAAACCTGAAAGTTTGAGATTCGTGGTAACTGGATGTTTGTTGTTTTTGGCTAAATTATCCTCTTCTATTTCTTTTCAAGGCCAATGTAACACAAACTAAAACAATTTAGGCTCTCTCCGCCTTTTCATTCTTCTAAGTTTTCTACAATAAGAAAGAAGAACCTTTACTCAACCGCACTGTGCTCATAATAAACTTGATTAAAAAAAAAAAAAAAATACCTGCGGTTCCAGGAGTGAATTCTTTGTAAAGACAGTGAAGCACTCAGCTGTTCTATATTAGAAGAAATTTTGCTTGTTTTCACAGCTGAATTATCTTGCTTTCCATATTATTAAAAAGAGTACTAAGAAAATCAAATAAGAGATTTTCAAGGGATTTTAAAGTAAAAAAATATATAGCTTTTTACAGTTAAGATTTTAGTTGTTAGCATATTTTTTCTAGATCATGAAGCACATATTTTGTAACCCTCATGAAAGAGCATAAAATAAATATGTCAAGGTTTCCTTTAGAAATGCGTTCATTCAGAGTTGCCAAAATAAGAGAAGCTGTTGGATTTGCCCAGACAGACGGTAAGATAAATTTATGAGCAAAATTATGTAAAAATATCAAGTTTAAGGGACTATATATCAGAAGTGAGCTACTTGTAATGTTATATTGACTTTTTTTTTTACTATAGATCAAGAATTGTGTGGAATTTGATGAGATATATTGTACAAATTAGACATTTTCTTGAGGTGATAGTTGACCATAATTATATTTGTAACAATTTGTACAAAATACGAATAACTTTCCAGCTGGCATCATTAGCCAGTTTTTAAAATGCTCTTTGAAACAATCCTTACAATATTAAAAAAAATGCACTCTGTAGGCTTTAAAGTAATTCTTAAGTGACAGATTGAATATTGCCAAATTAAAACATTCATTAATTCATTCAGTCAATAAAAAGGACCTACTATGGACCAGGTTCTCCATGTCCTGGACAGACAGTAGTAAGCAAAACACAGTCCTGGCATTATTGAAAAAAATACACTAATTTAGATAAGAAGATAAGAATAACCTAATTATAGTAAGCAATTCAAAATTATTTTATTCATATACACTGTAATTACATTTTCCAAAAAATAGATTTATGGTAAAGTTGAAAACCTACTTTGTGATGAAATGTATTTTGGGTGAATGAGAAATATTGGCCATAATTTTAAAAAATCTGAATTATTTGTAAAAATACAATTAAAGAAAATTAATTCTCACAATATTTTTAAATTAGTTTAGCTTATATGTTCTCATTATTTCATGATTTTTTGCATTTTCAAATTTAATATTTTGCTCAGAAACTCAGTATCTCAACATGATAGTTGTTTAAAAAAATTCTCTCTGTATGTACTATAATAGATATTTCATTCAAAACAGTATTTTCAAAGCCTAATTCCCAGCAGAAACAATGCAACACATGGGGGTTATGTTTCTGAGAAAACTAAATGGCTTATTCTACTATGAAATAATGAAAAATGTTAAAGTAAAACTTTGAGGCCAATATATATTATTCATGAGAGTTATTCCATAGCTAATGAGGTTAATTTTATCCTTAGCTTAGGCTCAACAACTTGGTATTTTTGTTCTTTGCTAAAATTCAGCCATATTAGAACTTTAAATGTAGTTAACTGTTAAAAAATATAAGAAGTCAAAATCTGCACAGAGGAAGTATTATTACAACATAATTTCCCCTGAAGAAGTTATCCTCATTGCATCATCAGTGACTATTTCTCATTAAGACTGCACTTCAACGTTGATGTTGGAAAAAGAAGAAGGACACAATCAAGGAGAAACTTGTACATAGCTAGGGTTCTTACTGGGTAGCTTGTGATTTTAAGAAATTATATATCTTTTTCCATTCCTATGATATAAAGTGTGCTTTATAGTTTGCTA
The DNA here is from genome assembly GCF_902655055.1 of Lutra lutra. Classification (NCBI taxonomy): domain Eukaryota; kingdom Metazoa; phylum Chordata; class Mammalia; order Carnivora; family Mustelidae; genus Lutra; species Lutra lutra. Next base: position 124,614,320 of record NC_062279.1, on the reverse strand, counting down.
TCATGTTATATAATTATAGCAGTATCTTAATGATGAGTTTTCATTTCTGTCATGAGCATGAAGTTCTTTTACCTCACAAATTTAGGATTTCCTTTTCATCTATAGTCCAAACTCAGAAGTCATTTTTTCCATTTCTCCTAGCTGGGTTGGCAGAACTTTTCTCTCTCTCTAGCTCTCGCTCTCGTGCTTTTTTTTTTTTTTTTTTAAAGGATATGCTTGTTTATTTTGAGAGAGAGAGAGAGAGAGTACGGGGAGCAGGGAACTGAGAGAGAATCTTTTTTTTTTTTTAAAGATTTTATTTATTTATTTGACAGAGAGAAATCACAAGTAAGCAGAGAGGCAGGCACAGAGAGAGGAGGAAGCAGGCTCCCCGCTGAGCAGAAAGCCCGATGCGGGGCTCGAACCCAGGACCTGGGATCATGACCTGAGCCGAAGGCAGCGGCTTAACCCACTGAACCACCCAGGCGCCCCACTGAGAGAGAATCTTAAATGGACTCTGTGCTTGGGCTAAGAGCCCATCGCAGGGCTCAACTGATTCCACGACCCTGAGGTCATGACCTGAGCTGAAACCAAGAGTCAGTCTTTTAATGGACTTCACCATCCAGGTGCCCTGTAACTTCTTTTATCTCCTTGTCATTTAAACAGCAATGGATAAGGGAGAATGGAAATTGATGCAATAATTGCAACTATAATCCTCTGTATCCCTGTCCTACAAAAACAAATAAATTATTAGATATTCTAAGGCAAAGCCCTAAAGCAATTTCCAAAAATGTTGCTTTTCAGGGGCTTAACAGGCATATTAAATTCCATCAACTGAAATCCTGTCTTCATCAAGAGATCCCCTACTCTCTACTTTCCAGTGTATTTAAACTCTAACTGCTACATTTGAAGTTCCTGTGTAATCATTAAAATGTGAAAGTAACTTAGATTTTTATGGATCTCAAACAGATACCTAAACAAACTTTAAATTGAACCTATTTTAGACAGTAGGAAGTTTAGAAAATTTGTTCTCCAAATAAAGCAAAGACATCCACTCAGAAATTTTCTGTTTTTAATTTCTCTACTACAAAAGTTGGACAGCTGGCAAATGGGTTTACTTAAAAACATTCAATAAGACTAACTCAAGGGGCACCTGGGTGGCTCAGTGGGTTGAGCCGCTGCCTTCGGCTCAGGTCATGATCTCAGGGTCCTGGGATCAAGTCCCGCATCGGGCTCTCTGCTCAGCAGGGAGCCTGCTTCCCTCTCTCTCTCTGCCTGCCTCTCTGCCTACTTGTGATCTCTCTCTGTCAAATAAATAAATAAAATCTTAAAAAAAAAAAAAAGACTAACTCAAGTCAAATAGATTCTGTATGTGAGTGATATGTAAGGTAGAAAAGATACATTATTTGGAGTTCTTGAACAGAAACATCGTGCCTTAACATATAAAGCATGCTGATGTAAGAAAAGCTTTCCAAAGCTTTGAAATAAGTAAAAGAGAATACTGTTCTTTCAGGGCAGTGTTGGGCTTGCATTTTTTATTAATTTTCCATTGATTAGATTATTTTACAACTTTTTAGGGACAGAGGTAAAGTTGCATATTTTTTTTTTTCTGATGGGTATGTAAATAGTTTCTGTCGTATGGAAAAGATAACCTGAAAAGTTATGGTTTATTACCCTGTTGGACATTAACCTGTTTTGTATTTAACCCAGCAATCAATCTTGCCCTGACAATCCTTTCAATTGCTTATATTTCTTTCTGAAATGTTCTTTGTACTGGTTTTAACACATTACTTGTTCACTGGTTAACTAATGAATTAAAGTGAAAATCTTTAACTGGTGTTCTTTTTTATAGTTGCTTGAGAGTCATGATTTTATCTTTTTGAAAATAATACTTTAACACTGGTAGGATAATCCAAAATGACTTAAATGTTACAACCTTTAAAGAGGTTGGTCCAAACACTAGCACTTTTAATTTGTTGCACTTAGTAATGAACTCACCCAAATTTTATAATAATAAAAGTTGATTTCATTGTACAAAATATACAAAAGTTGAAGACTCTATTTAGCTAACAAAAATAAAGTAATTATTGAGGTACATAGGTGGCTCAGTTGGTTAAGCATCTGCCTTCAGCTCAGGTCATGACCTTAGGGTCCTGGGATCCAGCCCCATGTCCAGCTCTCTGCTGGGTGGGAAGTCTGCTTCTCCCTCTCCCTCTCCCTCCACGTGCTCACTGTCTTTCTCTCAAATAACAAAATAAAATCTTTTTTTTTTTTATTTGACAGATAGAGATCACAAGTAGGCAGAAAGGCAGGCAGAGAGAGAGGAAGGGAAGCAGGCTCCCTGCTGAGCAGAAAGCCCGATATGGGGCTTGATCCCAGGACCCTGGGATCATGAACTGAGCTGAAGGCAGAGGCTTGAACCCACTGAGCCACGCAGGTTCCCCCAAAATAAAATATTTTTAAAAAATAATTATTAATCAACCATATTTCTCAGGGATGTTCCTCCTGTAATAATTGAAATATACTATCACAAGAGACTGTACTATTCTCTAGACCAGAGCTATGTCTTTTTCATTTACTAATTTCCAATATTTTCCACACAAGATGCCTCAGAAAATGTTGGCAAATGTTGAATTTTATGTTCTTACTATATGTCTCACAGTCTTCCAGCCTTGGTTGAATAAAATCAAGTCTCTCAAATTGATTCCATTTATGAGACTTCTCAGGACTCAAATCTGACAAAAATATTTTCAAAGTTCAGTGAATTGAGAATTCAAAATTCTTATTTCAATTACCTATATACACCTTAATTCTCATAATTATTTTCTTCCTTTTGTCAAAAATGAAAAGAAAGAAAGCAAGGTGACATTAGCTTGCATTAGGAACTAGCTTTGTTAACTAGCATATTAGATGAATATAAATATTTCATTTCTCTTTGCCTCAGTTTATTGAACTCTAAAATGAATCATGGGAGAGAAAGTCTTCTGAAGTCTCATTTCTGCCTAAGAATCTTTTATGGCTTGTTGACATCTGTAGCAATTTGATCCTGTCTTTTGACAGTGGCTCTCTGTTGATTCTACAGTGTTATAATTTTTTTTTACAGTGTTATAAATTTTAAGAAGAATTTATGTTCATCATTAAGCAAGGCAAGTTAAGGATTTTCTGTGTTTATGGGTGTGGTTAAGAAGATGACTCAGTACAAAGTAACATGGGTGACATAGTCTGTTGAGCATCTGACTCTTGGTTTCAGCTCAGTTCTGATCTCAGAGTTGTGAGATTGAGCCCTGCGTCAGGCTCCATACTCAGCACAGAGTCAGCTTGTGTTTCTCTCTCCCTCTCTCTCTCTCTACCGTCTGCCCCACTCCCTATGCATACATGTGGTCACGTTTGCTTCTTCCCCTAAAATAAAATAAAATAAAATAAAATAAAATAAAATAAAAATAATAATGATAATAATAAATCTTTAAAAAAAAACATTTTCACCAATTTTTCTGCAGTGTACTTCACAAGACTGTCTAAGAAATTAATGTGTAGTGTTTCTGGAGCACAGTCTCATATAGTCCTCAAGACTGCAGGTACCAGGGATGCCTGGGTGGCTCAGCTGGTTAAGCAGCTGCCTTCGGCTCAGGTCATGATCCCAGCGTCCTGGGATCGAGTCCCACATCAGGCTCCTTGCTCATCTGGGAGCCTGCTTCTCCCTCTGCCTCTGCCTGCCATTCTGTCTGCCTGTGCTCGCTCTCTCTCCCTCTCTCTCTCTCTGACAAATAAATAAATAAAATCTTTAAATAAATAAATAAATAAAGATTGCAGGTACCAAAGACCACCACTGATATTTCTGGAGAAGGTACAAGGAAACAGCATCAAGGATTCCTAGGTTTTTATTTGTTTTCTTTTGTTTTGTGGGTCTGTGTATGTGTGTGTAGTGTGTGTGTGTGTGTGTGTGTGTGTGTGTGTGTGTAACATTCCCTCTCTGATGAATTTGTAAGTCTATTGTGTTCAAAATGGAAAAAAATTTTGTGACATGAAGAAAAAGTTTCCAGACCTGACATGAAACCTGAGTGTAGGCAGAACTAAATCCTCACCAGTCATAAATAGGCCTATCAAAAATATTTCACAGATTGAACTAATATAAATATCAGCCTTCAGTTCCTGCCCTACATAAACCAAATAAAGTCCTAGAAACAAATATTCCATAGAGAGTTTAAGATTTAAAATAGCCATATTCTAAGAATATGTGAGCTCTTAGTATGTGAGCTTTGTTGTCAGAATTTTTTTCCAGCTTTGTAATGATGAAAAAATGAATTATATGAAAAAAATCATTTACTTTTTTTTTTTTTTTTTTTTTTACTTTTTCTTCTCTCTTGTGAAGCATATTTTATAATTATGGGAGTTCCTTGAAATTTTTCTAGATTTAATTTTTAATATCATTTAATGGTTAATCTTATTTTTAAATCTAATTCTATTTATTTAACAAAACGGGCTTATTTGATTCATTTCTCTATTTTCCTTCCAAATTTAATTCTAGACCTCCAATAAGAGAAACGCCATACTCACTCTTCCCTTGCAGAGCTGCATTCCAGAGGTAAAGACTACCTGCCAGTTTTTTTTTTTTTTTTTTAAACAATTAAAGGTAACTGATTTGCTTAAAAGGACCATATATCTCTGCTTCTGTAGAGTGAGTAAGAGTTTGATGTAAGTGGTGTGTATATGAACAAATAATAACACAGTCTCCATTGCCCTAAGGTATGCAAATTCAGAAGTTGGAGTCAACAAATCCTTAAACCAAAGCTGAATACCCAACCAACCTCACACTACCAGGCCTCTTACTATATCTGCTTCAAAACATACATGAGGCTTTTTTTTTTTTTCCAAGTGTAGCTCAGGTTTTCCATGAACTTGTTCTACCTACTATAATCTACAGAGAGCCAGAAATAGAAAGTGGCTTTCTAACCTCCAACACGTAATCCAATTTTCATTTATAAATCCCTAGGTGTATATTACCTAGAGAATAATAAAAGATAAGCATTTATAATCACTCCCTCCCAGTAAATATTTCCTTTAATCATTCTTACACCTAATGAACATTTCTCCTGCATAATGAGTTTTAATTGATTTTCACAATACATATTTTGCATCTAAAGAACAATAAAAAATAAATTATGCATGAAATCCACAGAGTCCCCTAGAAAATGATTTTAAATTTGGGACCACATTGTTCTCGTCCTTAATTAGATACTTTAAAAAATTCATTTCTACCTAGAATTTTTCTTAATTCAGAACAAGACAAAAGACCATTTTTTACTCTAATTCTAAACCTTACTGAAAAAACTGAAACATTAGTATGGACTGCTTTGTTTATTGTGCTATTTTGGTTATTTCTCTAAATATGTCTTGATATCATATATATTTGTAATACAGTCAATTAATTATTTATATATGAATGGAATGACCTCTGTCATCATTTGCTTTGTCCTGTGTTGCAAAGGCAATGAAAGAGAAGCAGGATTTATACATTGTTTTGTTGTTAGAATGATCAGATTCCCTTCTTAGTTTTGCCGTTTGTTTTGTTTTCCTTTCTCTTGTGAATTAATCAACTTAAATTTCCTACTGCATTTACTAGATATTTTAGAGTATCGTAAGGCAATGCTCATGTATTCGTAATAAAGGATTTGAGGACGAAGAACGATGTCAAGGGGGAAGGCCGCATGTCTGGGCCATCCTTTGTCTTCCCTACTGCAAGTCCACTCATCCTAACCACAGAGCCCACAGGATTATATTCATGTCAGTTCATCCCACACTCATTCAGGGCTGGGCTTTATGACAGCACTAGAGCTCATGTAATAATATGGCAGCACATAAAAGCCTGGGCCCTTTCTAGTCCCACCACACAGGGCTACTGTTCACTGAGACTTTGGGGCAGTCCTAACTATAATCCTTCCCCTCCCTCCCAACACAAATCTTGGCAATATTGTGTATAGAATTCCTGGTTTCTCCATTAAAATTAGATTCAGAATTAGCCCAGTTTGCCAGAGATTTAAATGTTCTGGTTGTTAATGTTAATCTACACACTAATCCCAAAGTTCATGACTCTTCAAATTTAGGGAGCTAAAAATCACCTGGGATGCTGGTTAATAACACAGTTCCTATGTTTATCAGTAGGGCCCAAGGATATGAGTTTTATCTAAGTCTCAGATGCTTCTGATGCAGATGGGTTTATGGAAGGGAACATGTTGGAAAAACTTCTGTGGGTACCATTAATCCCATTTCACAGGTAAGGGGGCTGTGGAGTCAACACATTTCCTAAACTGGTAAGGAGCACAGATTAATGTGGCTTTGAAGTTTATACCTTCAAAAATATGTGAAAAACATGGCTAGATTCATATTTTTTGTTTCTTTGTTTGTTTTCCCTCATGCTTTGATTTTGCATTTTATAATATACCTTACTAATCAGGAGCCAGCGGTCTGATTATTCACACAGAATTACCTACATTAATCAAATAAATCTGCTTAGCTTTTAGATTAATCAACTATTTGAGTTGATTGATCTCTGAATCTAAAGGTTTGTTGAAATAGTTGTGAAGCTGAAAATAGGGAAGTGGTGACTGAGTTTTGTGATTGAACTCAACATTAATTTTAATTAATTTGAATTAAATAGCACACACACACACACACACACACACACACACACACACACACACACAGGTATGCAGATGAAAACAGGGCATGAAGTTGTCTCAGGTAAAGCAACCTCAAAGAACAGTAACAATGCATCAAGTCAGGGGAATTTAACAAGTCACTTGTGTTCATATTCCCCAAGTTTTATTCAACAGTGGACATTTCAGTGACACTGAAATTTAGAGTTTATGATCTTTGAATTTCACTTTAGATCCTTCATATCCTTCTAGATCTTTGAGAGGAGAAAATCAGGAGAATTTTAACCACAGACCACAAAGAGGAATATTTTTGTAAAAGTTTGTATTAGGATATAAAAACATTCATAATCTCATAAATGAGATATTTGTTTACTCAGGTCCAGGCTTGTTTTTCCATTCTAGGTTTCTTGGGTAGACATGTTGACTGGAATGGACTTTTATGGATCAGAGTGTCTGAACTTCTAGAAACTTTAAGTTTTTGATAATCTCTCCTAAACCAAAATAAATTTCTTTGTTTGGTAATAGCTGCATGTAGTTTACCATTGTATTTTTTAATATCTGAACTTAAAATGAACTCCATTTTACAGCAGAATAGTATTTGAATAAGAAAAATTATGAATACTTCCAAGAACAAAAGGCTACCCCCTACACTTTAAAACATAGACACACAACTTTGCAAGTATAAGCATGAATCATTATTCTCCTTCATAAAGTGAGTTGTTTGGAAGTTTGGGTTTAATGATTATTATACTATTAAAAAACTCATCACCTTCAATAAACTATTTTCATTTTATTAACAAATTTTTTTGAGAAACACAATTCATAGTGCATTTTAGAAAATAATTTTCTTTACAATCATTCATATTGACTATTAGCACTCATAACTTTTACTTCCACCAATTGAACACAAATTTAGTCTGAGTCCAACTCGATCCTTGATCCTTTTAACACTGGCCTATACATAATCTGAAGTCATGAGTATGGGTTTAACAAAAGCATTTTGGAGAAGTTTAAAAAGCATAGTCTTCTCTTACTTGTTTATGCTGCCAAATATGTTATTGTTTGGCCAAGAGTCTGCAAAATGGATACACTTATTTGTGATGTCATTCTCTGGGCCACTGTAATACAGTTTTTATCTGATTCTTTCTGCAGAAAAGCTTCAAAATGAATTGTGTTGATCATTGAGTACTGTGATTTTAAGATAATTCCTTGATACTTGATTTCAAATTGCAACTCTCTTAAATTTGTCTTGATGCTTTTTAGGTTTATTCTGTTTATTCTTTGTGCTCAAGCTCTTGGTTTTTTTGTGTTTTTAATTTTTTTTCTGGCACAGTTCCATTTTAATTTAAAACACTGGAGCAACGGCTCTGGATTTTAGAATGTATACATTGCCTTCCAGATGATAATCTGGTTAAAAGTTAAAGTGGTTTTATGTGTGATGTGATTTGTAACAGTGTTTATAATCATGCATTTTATTGTACCATAAATGTTCTTTTAACATTTTGTGATTTTACAACATTAGACATTTTCTTCATAAAACGGGATTAGATTTAAATGTAAAATGTATCTATAAGATCAAAGAATGGAATATATGATAAACATTCCATCTGGTGAGCATTGAGAGAGAATTGCAAGTAATTTGCAAAGAAGTCTCCGTGGGATTAAGGAACAAACAAGACTGAAGACATGTACTTGTATAGGTCATATAGAATTAAATACAATTCAGTGGTCTTTAATTACTTTTGTTGTCAGGACGGTTCTCCATATCTCCTCTCCATTGAATAATAGTGTTTCCTTTCTCAGACAGAATTGAATTGTATCCATCTACTTCATATAATCTTTTTTTTTAATGATTATTTTTTGGTCAAATTTTATGTTTAATTTTCTCAAAAACTTAAATGTTGTTTAAAGAGTCAAACCTTTTTTTATGAAAAAAGGAAGTCTATCCTCTCCACAAAACAAAACAAAACAAAACAAGACAAAACAAAAAAAAAACAAATCTTCATTCTCATTGCTTCCCACAAACAATTATATTTAATTATGTTAGTTGTTACATTTGTTATTTATCTCTGTTCTTGGATATTTAGCTCTCTTTCCCACCACTTCCAACAAACACACTTTTCTTCTGTCCATTCCTATATATACTTACAGTTACGGTTAGGTCGGTAGCCGGAATTTATGTTATTATGATGCTGTAGACAAGATTCACATCGAAGTCACATGGACTATAACTTTTATTTTCTCTTTTCTTGAACAACTTAATGTTTTCCTTAGAGTTGCAAATTATCTCTATTTGCTAAATTTTCTATGGATTAATCCCCAATTTTATGTACTAACCATCAATCCCAAATTTATCTCTAGAAGTAAAATATTTCTCTAAACATATTTGAATACATCAGATGTCCTACAAAACTCCTCTTTTTGGAAATATATCTCTCAGTGATTTCTGACTTCCTCTGATTGGATTGTTTGCTCTCTAGACCTTCCTTCTTCATCACCTTTTAAATCTCTTTTCCTTTTTTTTTTTTTTTAATGTATTTAACCCCTGTAGCTTTAAATAGTTAATTATTAAGTAATTGATTTTCTTTTAAGCCTATCCACTAGCAGCTTTTTGAGAATGAGTGCATGGAGGTAAATAGTTTTTTAATACTTTGCATATCAAAATATCTTTGGTCACATTTAATTGATAGATCTTTTAGGAACAGATTACTAGATCAGGAAAAGAAAATAAATTCCCTCAATATTTTAAGGCATACCTCATTGCCCTATAACTTCACACTTCCTTATATAAAAACATTCAGTTTTCTCTCTGAAAAGCATGCTTTTCTTATTGGTTATGATGTTCAGGACTATAGGATTATATGTACGGGTAGATCCATTTTCATCCATTGTTCTAGGCACTTGGTACTTTATTTACTCAAACAACAAATACTTTCATTCTAAAAATAATTTCTTGAATTGGTTTATTTTCTCTCTCTCTCTCTCTCTCTTTTTTTTTTTTTGCTTGTTATCTCTTGCAAAGACTTTTTTTTTAATTTTTAAATTTATTTTCAGCGTAGCAGTATTCATTGTTTTTGCACCACACCCAGTGCTCCATGCAATCCATGCCCTCTCCAATACCCACCACCTGGTTCCCCCAACCTCCCACCCCCTGCCCCTTCAAACCCCTCAGATTGTTTTTCAGAGTCCATAGTCTCTCATGGTTCACCTCCCCTTCCAATTTCCCTCAACTCTCTTCTCCTCTCTAACTCCCCTTGTCTTCCACACTATTTGTTATGCTCCACAAATAAGTGAAACCATATGATAATTGACTCTCTCTGCTTGACTTATTTCACTCAGCATAATCTCTTCCAGTCCCATCCATGTTGCTACAAAAGTTGGGTATTCATCCTTTCTGATGGAGGCATAATACTTCATAGTGTATATGGACCACATCTTCCTTATCCATTTGTCCGTTGAAGGGCATCTTGGTTCTTTCCACAGTTTGGCGACCATGGCCATTGCTGCTATAAACATTGGGGTACAGATGGCCCTCCTTTTCACTACATCTGTATCTTTGGGGTAAATACCCAGTAGTGCAATTGCAGGGTCATAGGGAAGCTCTATTTTTAATTTCGTGAGGAATCTCCACACTGTTCTCCAAAGTGGCTGCACCAACTTGCATTCCCACCAACAGTGTAAGAGGGTTCCCCTTTCTCCACATCCCCTCCAACACATGCTGTTTCCTGTCTTGCTAATATTGGCCATTCTAACTGGTGTAAGGTGGTATCTCAAGGTGGTTTTAATTTGAATCTCCCTGATGGCTAGTGATGATGAACATTTTTTCATGTGTCTGATAGCCATTTGTATGTCTTCATTGAGACATTGAGACTCCAGACCTGACCCTCTGATTTTCTGATCTTTTCTCTCATGTTACTCATAAATGTATCTTTTTGGTCTATTTTTTATCTATTTTACATAAGGCTTCCTTAAATTAATTTTCCAATAAATATATTGTTTCTATTTCTAGTATATATGTTTCCAAAGATTAATTTTTGTTCCCTGAATATCTTTTGTTATTTTAATTACATCTTGGTCTTCTTGCATGGTTTCATTGCTACCCTTTCTCTCTCTAGGAATATTAATGGTGGTAAGGTTTGCTTCCTCTCTAGTGTATTTCTCACAAGTTCCTTTTTTACTTCTTTATTTGTTTTGATCTATTTATTACATATGAGGCTTCCCCAGATATTTCTTGGTTATGGTTGTCTGTTTACTTTTAAAAATAGTGTATTTAAATCTGATCTGAAACTTTGTCTATATAAGTGGGTCTACTGAACTGTGGGTCTCCCTTATTGATGAGTATTTATTAGATTCTCTTAGTAATCTGGCTTGATTGCTTCATTCAAAAGCCCCCCACCCCATGCTAGTAATCTCCTGATTATGGGATGTGATACTGAATGCCTTCATTTTGGGAACAAGAAAAAAGTTGGGTGCAGGATGTTATCTCAATATTTAAAAAGTAAACTTCCACTGGAACCTAACTTTTTATGTAGTACTTCAATGTTCCACTTGCCTGTTGTCCCCAAGTCCAGAGACACTGCTCTATTCTCTCTATGAAGTAAACCTTTAATCTTCTGCTGGGCTGTGGAAGGGTCTGTCTCAACTTTAGGGAGTAGGGGAGAATCATAGGGACATCAAATATTGTTCTAAAGCAAAATTTCAAATTACCCCCTTCTTTTTAGGCACATATGCACCACAACTTGAGAATGAAAGTAGTTGGTTTGCTTTGCACATGTTTCTTATATATTAAATGTGTACACTATAAAACAAATATATGCAAGTATTTTGCATATTTTAAAAATGTTAATATACAACATTAACATTATGTGTTTAGGAGTTACTCCTATTGAAACATGCACCTGTGGTTTATTTATTTTTCCTTTTAAAAAAGTCTTTAACTTATACTCTTATGATTTCAAGTTTACAAAACAGTGGAAAAAATTAGCATGGCTATCTAATTTGCATTGATATAAATTAAAAGGAATTTTATGAAAACATGGGTTAATGAATGGTTGTACTAGAGGAGAGTGGTATTCTTTAGCACAAGACTGTCCTCATATAGAGGCAACAATGAACTCTTTTGAAATGGCTGACATCCTACTCACTGGTGGTGATATAGTTTCCTTTCTGGTTTTGTTTGGTTTGAGAACTTTCTGGGCCTCTTCATGAACATAAACATAAGAAAATGTAATGAAGCTCAGGTAAATGTGGTATGAGTTTAGGGAGTGTTTTGCTTCCACAAATCATAATTATAATACTATTTGATCACTTAAATAACACAGATTTCCATTTCAACTCCATTTACATGTTGCTTAATTTTTAAATTTAACAACTTGACGGTCTAAATATTTTACCCATAGATTTAATCTATAAGAGGACACATTTTCCAAAAATAATTGTAAGGAAAAAAAGTTGAGATTTTTTTAATTATAAGAGAATCAAGAAAAGGTAAACTTTTTCCCCTTTAGATTAACATATAATAAATATTTTGAGGTAAAAGTAGAAAACCAAACTCAGGAAATTAAATAAAAATATTTCTAGGACTTAAATTATAAAACTACTAATGTAAAGATAAAAATTAACACAAAATATGAAGACTTAGTAATATGTTATTTATATATAAGATTTTGCTAGCAATTAATACTATATATTTACATGCATACAGAGGTTTCTGTTCTTTGCTGTTAAAATTGAAACTGGTTTCTCTTATTTTTCTCCCTTTAATATTTTATCTAGAGAGTATTATAAAATATTTCAACAGCAAGAGTGCAATCAATATGATTTGTGCCTCCATCATACAGACATTATAGAAATGAAATTCCATATATATAAGCATCTACATTTACATAACATAGAAATGTAGCCTTTAAACATCTAATCTAGTATATTTTATACTGTGTTTGGTCTCCAAGGGTTTATAATATATAAATATTATCAATTGGATCACCAAATTAAGTTTGAATAATATAAATTATAATCTCTAAAATTTAAATTACTTTATTAAGATCCTCTACATCACATTTGTGAGAAGATTATGAAACTTTCAGACAATTAAACTTTTGAGATGTGGGTAATGAAGAATAGGGTAAAACATCTTTCAGTCTCTATGAAAATGAGTATATTTAATTAACAGAATTGTTCTGATTCAACCAGTACCATAAAACAGTTAATAAGTTTTATAAATTTTTTTTTAAGATTTTATTTATTTATTTGACAGACAGAGATCACAAGTAGACAGAGAGGCAGGCAGAGAGAGAGAGGGAAGCAGGCTCCCTGCCGAGCAGAGAGCCCGATGTGGGACTCGATCCCAGGACCCTGAGATCATGACCTGAGCCGAAGGCAGCGGCTTAACCCACTGAGCCACCCAGGCGCCCCAAGTTTTATAAATTTAATATACAGGTTAAAGTAACTCTATAACTCAAGGTCAAACTAGCTATTATTGTTTATCTGCTATCAGTCAATCACTTATATTAATTTATAAAATGAATCTTTCAAACTTATAACAGTCTTCTTCTTTTCTAGAAAGATGACTGTCCAGTCTGTATGTAGATTGATACTCTAAGATTAATATTATTTTGATAATACAAGGCCTCAGGAAAAAAAATATTTTGTTATTAGATTGGAAGAATGGGGAAGAATAATATTTTGTTTACCTCATCTGAGAGTTGTAAGTGATTGTTTTGCATAAATATCACTTCTTTACAGGAACTTACCTAAATATGATAGCACGCACTTAATCTACTGATGTGGAAGCATATGGTACCAACAGTATCTCCCATCTCAGACTTAACAGTTTATAACCGTCTCTTACTGATTCAATGGAATGTGTTATAATTTTGCTTCCTTTAAAGCTTTTTTATTAGTATGACATTATGTAACTTCCCATGTCTGTTCTCTCCTTAAAGCACTTATAGTTTAGCTAAATGAAGAAAATCTAAACAAAAAAGCAGTATTACCAATTTTATAGGTGTTATAATAAGAAGCTAAAGAGTGGTAAAGTCTTTAAAGAAGGGGATCAAACTTTTTTATACATGAGGAAGTATTCAGACTGAATCTTACAATAAAACTATTAAATTGTCAAAAAAACAGTTTTCCTACAAATACTTTTTTGCTGAGCAATATAAAGTATTAGCAGTTTTATGGTCCAACTGAATAAATATCTGTAGAGTTATACACAAACCGGTAAGGATTTTAAACAAACAAGATGTATTACATTTCCATCTACTTATCAAAGCTCTTTTTCAGAAAAATATAAGAAAATATGTTTATTTTATCATTGTATTAGGCAAATATAGCTTTTATAACATATAAAAGTAAAAAAGTTATTTCCTGACATATATCCAGAATGTTGATTAAACTTTTTACTTTATTTTGATGTTTTCCCTTGTGGAGCTGGTTGCTTTGATTGAAATATGGAATATATGTATATAGTATTGCTGTGGTCTGAATATTTGTCTCCCCAAATTGGTATATTGAAATCTTAACCCCCAAAGAGGATGATAGTAGGAGGAGGGGCTTTTGGGAGGTGCTTTGGTCATGAAGGTGGAGCCCTTGTGAATGAGGCTAGTGTTCTCATAAAAGAAGCCTCACAGAGATCCCTCACCCCTTCCACCATGGGGACACAGTGAGAAAGTGCCTTCTATTATGATCAAGGAAATGAGCCCTCATCAGAACACCGCTATATTGGTACCTTGATCTTGGATGTCCCAGCATCCAGAATGAGAAATAAATGCTCTTCCTTTATAAGCTACCAGACTCTTCTGGTAGAGAGCAAGCAGAAGGCCTAAGCTAAATATATATATATATATATATATATATATATATATATATATATATATATATTAAGATTACATTTATTTATTTGAGAGAGAAAGACTGTGAGGGTGAAAGAGAGCATGAGCAGGGAGAGCAGCAGAAAGAGAGAGGAAGAAGCAGACTCCCCGCTGAGCAAAGAGCACCACTCAGGACTCTGGACTCCATCCCAAGATGCTGGGACCACAACCCCAGTGAAAGGGAGACGCTCAACTGACTGCGCCACTGAGCTGCCCCTGTGTATTATTAATAATTGAGTCACTTACCTTAATTCTATTCTGCAAACAAAAACTCTTTTCTCAGCCTTTGCTGTATACTCCATAAATATTTGTTATTACTCAAAATGGGACTAGACCAGGATATGTAGTATGTCACTGCTCTTCTTTCCCATCCTGCATAGCCTGTGTTCTTCTTGTCTTAACTATTCTTTGGCATATCATTTGGAAGCCTTCCAACTTTACCAAAAATGTTCTTTGGGCTACATTAATGATCCAATCTACCCAAAAGTCACATTCAGAATATTGAACAAGTAGTCCGACTTGGGAACAAATCACTTAGAGCAAAAATCATCCAATCAGGAAAAACTGTTCATGCGATGGCTGTGGCCTTGCCATGCAAACCTGGTGGAAAGTGGCCTGATTCTAACCACAGGAGTAATAGAAGCTATAAAGAGATGCAGACAGTGACATTCTGTATGGAAGAAGTCTGGATAAAATGATATGCACCTATGGTTTCATTTCATTTTTAGATACAAGGTTTTTGAAGTGTTAAGAAACAACCAGCTCAGTTTTTGCAGTCAACAGATACCCCATTTTCTGTCAAAATTCTGATTTTTGGTACAGATTAATTTGCTTACATTTTACAAAGTGGATCATTACCATAAAACTATCTTCTGTTGGAATGCAATTCAAAGTACATCTAAAGCTCAATTAAAAGCTTTCTGATGTTGATGAAGCAGTTAACAATAAGCAACCTTGCAGAAATAAGATCTGTTAATACTATCATGAAAACAAACTTCCAACAAACTATGCACTAGAGAGCATGAGCCGGACCACAGATTGTTTATTGTCAAAGACTTGACTGGCTAATAAATGCTGGCAATGGCTTGAGTGCGCTGGAATGCGGTGCAGCTGCTGCATTAGTCAGACTTTCCCTTTTCTGAATGCTCTAATCCCTTCAATATTGCATTAAATATGTTTCCAATATTTATCTGGATAAAAATGTGCTGAATGTTGCAACAGTTTAATTCTGACGTTTGTCACACAGGAAATCTGGAAAAGGCAGAAGGTAACAGCATCTTGATTGTTAAGATCTAATGCAATTCCTTTCTCTCTTACTAGGAGAGCACTCAGTTAAGACTTTATGATCACCCTGAGGCAGGCAAATGCCAGCAGTTCTGCAGCCAAACACAAGGAGTTAGCGCTTGGCTGAACTGACTTCACTGACCCCTTGCCATCCGCAAAGATCTGAGTTCGGGCAGGCTGCTATGACTGGATGTCACAGAGCAGAATATAATAAATGACTTTGGGGCTTGCTATGTTCTATACGGTCCAAATCTTTGACAAGCCAGAAATAGAAATCATTTATTACCATGTCACATATTTTTATTAGGTTTCTCATATGATTATCCAAACTATTGTTCGCTAATCTACTGGATGGTATATAAGGAAAGTCACTGAACTTGGAATTAAGATGTTTGAATCGTATCCCAGCTTTGGCATTAAATCGCAGTAAGCCCATACATCCCTCATAACCTTTCTTTCATTCAGTTCAATCTATAAAATGTCAAGGGCGAGTGTGGTGGATCATATCTTTAAGATAACTTTTTGTTCTGTGGCTATTTTTATTTAAAACACCTACATAGTCATACAAATGTTTAAGTAAATAATAAAATCATATAATTATAATTAATAATAGCAGTCACTATTAAAATGTAATACTTACATTTTAAAGCTAAATATTGAAATTATAAGACTAACAATGGAAAACGTGTGACACTGAATCAGAGAGAATCGTATTACACATTTTGCTAGGGTTGAATTTTCTTGCTGATATGGCAGGAAAATATTGCATTAGGGAGACATTTCTTTGGTTTGCGGGGGGAGCGGGGGGAAGCAAAAAACAAACCCTAAGCTTTTTGATTTGTATGTGCAGAATTTTTAGTTCCCCAAAAGCATTTAACTGATATTAAAAGTCTAAGAAGTGATTAAAGTCTCTCACTTTCTGTAATATCACTTAGTTTATTTAACGTAATCTGGATGATTAAGATTTCCCAAGACAAATGGAGAATGCAAAGAAATATGTTAGTAGCATATTATCCATCGGTCTTTTTATCTGTCATTTAGACTACCCATGAAATTTCTTCTCATTGGCCATCAAAGATGAACAACTTTGTCATATTTCATAGCAGTATTTGTGGAGAATAAACAAATGTAAGACTTATAACCAAGTCAACCCTGAGAAAGTGTGTATCTCCACAGATCAAAGTTCCTTAAACAAGAAAATACAGTGACCTGATATAATCATTTTTTATTACCTTACTCAAACCTTTGAAAAAGTTCTCTCAAGCTAGAGTATTGAATAAGTATTGAACCAACATGACTTCATTTACTTCTCTCATCAGAAGTTGTTTTTCAAAGCCAGTCCTCTACCATTGCATTCAACTCTATTTCGGAAGATCCTATATCTTTTCTATTTTTCATTATTTTCTGACAGTGTACATTTGATACCCTTGGCTGTCACTCTGAAACCCAACATCCACTTTTAATATTAATTCTAATGGGGTTCTTCCCAATGAAATACCTCCACAACCAAATTAGCAAAACAATGGTAGTTCATAAGTGTTTCATGGCTTTTATCAAATTTGGATTGGTCCTATAAATGTATTTATTTTCTCACTAGATGAAAACCTCCTGAGGTTTATGATTACCCTTTAAAAATATACCATATTTATTGAGATTATGACTCACATATTTACATGCTACACAATTCACACATTTAAAATATGAAATTCAATAGTCTTTAGTAAATTCTCAGAGTTATGCAACTATCACTGCAATGAGTGTTAGAATGTTGTCATCACCCTAAAATAAGCCTTGCAGCAAATAACAGTTTCTCTTCTTCCTTCCCCAATGTTGTCAGTCCTTCGAAATCACTAATTTACTTTTTGTTTCTAGATTTGCTTATTCTCTCCATTTTTTAATAAATGAAATCATGGTGGTTTATGATTGGATTCTTTCACCTAACATCATCTTTTCAAGTTTCATTCATGTCATAATATTCATCAATACTTAATCCTTTTTTATTGTAGAAAAAAAAAAAAAAGCTTTCCATTGTATGGATATACAGCATTTTATTTTTCTGCTTACTAGTTGATGGACATTTAGGTCATTTCCACTGCTGAGCTATTGTAATTTGGCTATGATCATTTATTTACAACTTTTTGTGTGAATATATGTTTTCAGTTTTCCTAATTATATATTTAAGAATGGAATATCTGGGTCATATGATAATTCCTAGTTTAAACTTTTGAAGTTTAACTAGGGTTGAATTTGCCATGCTATTTCCAGGGTGACCATATCAATTTACATTTCCAGAAGAAGTGGGTGAGGTTTCCAAATTCTCCACATCCTTGTAAACACTTATTTTTGTGATTATAACCATCTTAGTGGGTGTGAAGTAGTATTACATTATGGTTTTGATTTGTATTTTCTGGCTTTTAATTATATTGAACATTTTAATGTGCTTAATGACTATTTGTATGTCTTCAACAGACATGGCAAGTTTTCAACCATTATTTCTCTGAATACTTTTTTCTATCCCTTTCTTTCTTCTTTTATTCTGCTACTCCTATTATATGTATGTTGGTGTCTTATATTACTTTGAAGATTTGTTTATTTTTTAAATTCTTTTTCTCTTGGCTCTTCAGACTGCATAATCTCTATGGGTTTTTCTTCAAGTTCACTGGCAATTTCTTTTGCAACTTAAAATCTACTGTTGTGCCCCTTATTTATGGTAATTTTCAATTCCAGAATTTCCATATGATTCACTTTTTGATTATTTCTATCTCTTTATTGATATTCTTTATTTGAAGAGACATCATTTTCATGCCTTCCTTTATTTACTTAAGTACATTTTCCTTTATTTTTTGAACATGTTTGTAGTGGTTTTTATTTTACATGTTTGTTAAATCTAACATCTCATTGGTCTCACAGGAAGTTTCTGCTGACTGATTTTTTTCTATGTATGGGCCAAATCTTCATGTTTCTTTTTAAGTTTTATAAATTTTTGTTAGAAACTGGATTTTTTTTTTTAAAGATTTTATTTATTTATTTGTCAGAGAGAGAGAGAGCGAGCACAGGCAGACAGAGTGGCAGGCAGAGGCAGAGGGAGAAGCAGGCTCCCTACAGAACAAGGAGCCCGATGTGGGACTCGATCCCAGGACGCTGGGATCATGACCTGAGCCGAAGGCAGCGGCTTAACCCACTGAGCCACCCAGGCGTCCCAGAAACTGGATTTTTATTAAGATACTGCAGCAACTCAAGATACTGATCTTCTTTCTCTAGGATTTGTTTTCTTGCCTGCTTGCATATTTGTTCAGAGACTTGGCTGGACTATTTTGATAAAGTCCATTTCCTCTCTAATGTGAGGCATTTGCTACCACTCCTCAGCAAGTGTAATAGACATTGGTCATATTCACAGACACCCTACTATATCAGTGGTTTTAACATAGCTCTTTTTCTCTCTTTCTCTCTCTTTCTCATTCTTCTTTCTGTTGGTGTCATACCCAGAAGTTAGGATCCACTGATGGCTCTACTAGTTTTGGTCTATAATGGAAATTACTCCTCTCTAATCCAACTAAAACTGAGGCCTGGCAGAATTAGTTTCTGAGGTCAATCTTCAAGGTTTGTTCTGCTCCCAATGTGGGTTTCTTATCTGTTCTTTCTCCACTTCTCTCTGATGGTTTAGTTTGTGGTTCTCATGGTATGATCTGCTTCCTCTTAATTGCTTACTCCCAAAATCTACATCATTTTCCAGATTACCTTAGGCTTTCATTTCCCCACACTGTTCTAAATACAGTTATTTCCCTTGGGGAGCACTTTGGAGCTCTGTGTTCTTAAGTCATCTTTGGACAAAATCCCTGAGCCATTGATCCTGAGCTAGTTGCAGAGAGAGTGTCCCACTTCTTTCAGAGAATATACTCAGGTTTAATGAGCAAGGCACCATCCAGACCAGTTGCCTTTAGTCTTCTCAGCTTACCTTTCACTGCACAGAACCTCTGTTCCAGAGGCAGGCTGGGGCAAGGATAAATAAAGTCCCATTATTCTCAGCCTTCCTTTCCTCAGGTGGAACCACCACTCTGTGAGCAAGAGCTGAGCAGACAAAGGAAAGTCAGATAGAGGAAGGAAGACCTGCCTCTTCAGCTGTACCATTTGGAATCTAAGCTTTGCAGCATGGATCTTGGGGAAATTATAAATGCTGGTTGCTTGCCTCTTCCAGGGAAATACTCTTGCACTTGTGGTTGCTAAAGGCATTATCCCATTATCTTTGCCATACTTACCAGGAGTAGATACGCTGGCACATTAATGTGATATGGGGAAAAGAGAGGAGTTAGTGGCTCAGGTGATTATTGTTATTCTTAAAAAAATAGATTTTCTCGAATTAACACACTTAGTACCCAACAAAATATGTTTTATTAAATTGGATAGTTAATCCTACCTAAGAAAGTAGAGTAGTGGCAATATCCTTGCACTCACACATCATCCCAGCACACTGTATATTCTAAAATGCTTTCAAATTATTAATCTGTCTAAAGTGTTTAGTTACTGGTAAGGAAGTTGTCATTGTACTTTGTCAATGTATGTTGTCAACATTAACGATGTCAAGATAACATTAGCTACTTTAGTAGTAAATCCAAAACCTCAGTGACCCAACACATTTCTCAGTCTCATAAAATTCAAAAATGAGTTGACTTAGTAACCCATATTTTAAATTGCTTTTGTTCTTTAATCTTCAAAACATGGTTCCAGAGATTACCAATGAAAGATGAAAGGTCATGAAGGATAATGAACCAAAGGCTTTTTTGACTGAGGCTTGGGACTGTCATTTTTTGTTTTTTATATTTAGTTTGGAATACCAGAATTCAGATACATGTCCCTGCCAGAATATAAGGTAGACTAGGAAATACAGTTTAAATGTTATGCTAGAAATCAAAGGGCAAGGGCTCCTGGGTGGCTCAGTGGGTTAAGCCTCTGCCTTCGGCTCAGGTCATGATCTCAGGGTCCTGGGATCAAGCCCTGCATCAGGCTCTCTGCTCAGCAGGGAGCCTGCTTCCTCCTCTCTCTCTCTGCTTGCCTCTCTGCCTACTTGTGATCTCTGTCTGTCAAATAAATAAATAAAATCTTAAAAAAAAAAAAAGAAATCAAAGGGCACATGTTTGGCATTCAATTAACAATCTCTGCTATTCTGATTTCATTATATCCATTTCACCATATTCCTACACTGATTAGTTTGCCAGAGCTGCTAGTACCACAAACTGTGTGACTTAACAATCTGGAGGCTAGAACTTGGAGACCAAGTATTGGTATGATAGCTTGCTTCTGAGAGATGTGAAGAAAAATCCATCCTTTGACTTTTTCTTAGCTTCTCATAACTTTTTGGCAATCTTTGGCATTTCTTGACTTGTCGAAGCATCATCCCACTACCTGCCTTCATCTTCACCTGGCATTCTCCCTCAGTATCCCTGTGTCCAAATTTCCTGTTTTATAAAGACACCATCCATTATAAGATTAGGGTCCACCCTACTGATCTCATGTCAACTTAATTACATTTGAAACAATCCCATTGCCAAATAATGTGAGACACTGGGGATTAAGGCCTCGATGGATGAATTGAGAAGAGGGGGCACATTTCAACCCATAACATTACACAAATAGAATATGCTCAACTTCTTACCATGAGTAACAACCATAACTGCAAATTCTCATCAGTAACTGCATTTAGCATAAAGTTAAGGTTCATCACTTGATGTATGGCTTTTTGTATCATATCCAATATGGTTTCCAGTATTCCAGTGACCTAAATATTGAAAATAATAAGTTATAAAAAACTCTCTAGGATTTTAGATTTTACCTCCCTTGTAACCTAACAAGGTATTCTACTATAGTGTCACTGATGATGAGAAAAATTACAAGACTCCTAGGTCAAAGACAAAGATCCATATCACTCATGCCACATCAGGTAAGATGAGTTTCATGCTTATGTTAGTTTCTGTTGACATCCCAAGTCCCATGATTGTGGAATGTCACAGGCTGATGCAGTGAATCTGCATCACAAATTAAAACCTCTGAGCTTACAAAACTCCTAATCTTGCAATTAAGATTGCAATACCAATTTGCCAACCTTTGCCCCAGTGGGAGATATTGTTGTATCTTTATGATCTAATAACATATTATATGATTATAATCTATTCTTTGCTGTGAGGGAGACACTATCTCTATCTCCCAAGCTGAAATTCTGTCTGGTGGAAAGAACTTGCTTTTTCAGTGTTTTTCATGGCCCTTGTGTCTATACTCTGGGAGATTTTTTTCCCCCCTAACATTACTCTCATGGACACATCTGAAGTGAGTTTTGTGATGTGTACATTCTTCTGTGACTATATAGTTTTCATGACAACTTTTGTTAGTGCATTTTTGGAGATCTAAAGTTTATTTTAAGGCTGGAACTGTAAAAAGACTTTTACATACAAACCTGTGCTTTTTGGTATTATATTCACTTAGAAGATTGATAGGCTATATATTCCCTTTGCTATACTTTGTTTGAAAAAAATAAGCCAGTCTGGTCTAGAAATTTCAGATAATCAAAATAAAATGCATGACAAAATGCAAAACTCAAAACAGTTGTAATGGTACATAGATATATATAGCAGTGTAAATTATCTATAAAGTTCATAAATAGACATAAGCATATGTGGTAATCTAAAATATAACAAAATTTAATTTAAATTGGCAGAAGTTCTATATTTTTAAATAACTGTGATTGTGATAATTTGCTAGTCCTTTGGGAGGTATCTCACTTACCAATGATTCTAAAGTATTTGTAAATAAATAAGAAGGAGAAATTGAAATATAAGAATATTAGTACTTCTTTTCAGAATATTTTTTTTTTTGGTTTTTTTTTTTTTTATTTTTTTTTATTTTTTCAGCATAACAGTATTCATTATTTTTGCACCACACCCAGTGCTCCATGCAATCCGTGCCCTCTACAATACCCACCACCTGGTGCCCCCAACCTCCCACCCCCCACCCCTTCAAAATTCTCAGATCGTTTTTCAGAGTCCATAGTCTCTCATGGTTCACCTCCCCTTCCAACTTCCCTCAACTCCCTTCTCCTCTCCATCTCCCCTTGTCCTCCATGCTATTTGTTATGCCCCACAAATAAGTGAAACCATATGATAATTGACTCTCTCTGCTTGACTTATTTCACTCAGCATAATCTCTTCCAGTCCCGTCCATGTTGCTACAAAACTTGGGTATTCATCCTTTTTTTTTTTTTTACAGCTTTATGAACATATATTTTTATCCCCAGGGGTACAGGTCTGCGAATTAGCAACTCAACACCCAAAGAACAAATAATCCAATCAAGAAATGGGCAGAGGACATGAACAGACATTTCTGCAAAGAAGACATCCAGATGGCCAACAGACACATGAAAAAGTGCTCCACATCACTCGGCATCAGGGAAATACAAATCAAAACCACAATGAGATATCACCTCACACCAGTCAGAATGGCTAAAATTAACAAGTCAGGAAATGACAGATGCTGGCGAGGATGCGGAGAAAGGGGAACCCTCCTACACTGTTGGTGGGAATGCAAGCTGGTGCAACCACTCTGGAAAACAGCATGGAGGTTCCTCAAAATGTTGAAAATAGAACTACCCTATGACCCTGCAATTGCACTGCTGGGTATTTACCCTAAAGATACAAACGTAGTGATCCGAAGGGGCATGTGCACCCGAATGTTTATAGCAGCAATGTCTACAATAGCCAAACTATGGAAAGAACCTAGATGTCCATCAACAGACGAATGGATAAAGAAGATGTGGTATATATACACAATGGAATACTATGCAGCCATCAAAAGAAATGAAATCTTGCCATTTGCGACGACGTGGATGGAACTAGAGGGTATCATGCTTAGTGAAATAAGTCAATCGGAGAAAGACAACTATCATATGATCTCCCTGATATGAGGGAGAGGAGATGCAACATGGGGGGTTGAGGGGGTAGGAGAAGAGTAAATGAAACAAGATGGGATTGGGAGGGAGACAAACCATAAGTGACTCTTAATCTCACAAAACAAACTGAGGGTTGATGGGGGGAGGGGGTTGAGAGAGGGGGGTGGGGTTATGGATATTGGGGAGGGTATGTGCTATGGTGAGTGCTGTGAAGTGTGTAAACCTGGCGATTTTCAGAATATTTTTTAAAGATTTTATTTATTTGTTTGAAAGAGAGACATGTGAGAGAGAGAGCACAAGCAGGGGGAAGGGCAGAGGGAGAGGGAGAAGCAGGTTTCCGGTTGATCAGGGAGCATGATGCAGGGCTTGATCCAGGACCCTAAGCCAAAGGCAGATGCTTAACAGACTGAGCCACCAAGACACCCTAGAATATTTTTATATCAGTTCGAAATGTTTGTGAAAGGGGAGCCTGGGTGGCTCAGTGGGTTAAAGCCTCTGCCTTCAGCTCATGTAATGATCCCAGGGTCCTGGGATTAAGCCCCCGTTGGGCTTTCTGCTCAGCAGGGAGCCTGCTTCCCTTCCTCTCTCTCTCTCTCTGCCTACTTGTGATCTCTGTCTGTCAAATAAATAAATAAAATCTTAAAAAAAATGTCTCTGAGAGTATGACCAAAAACTCCAGGTTTCATTAAAGGAAATAGAGTTGGCTACAGAATCATTTAAAAAAAAAAAAAACCTGCAAGGCTCAAGTGCCATAAATAAAATCAAATACACACCAAGACTCGGTAACATAGCTGTATAATTTC
This sequence comes from Lutra lutra, assembly GCF_902655055.1. Classification (NCBI taxonomy): domain Eukaryota; kingdom Metazoa; phylum Chordata; class Mammalia; order Carnivora; family Mustelidae; genus Lutra; species Lutra lutra. The sequence goes on along the minus strand of NC_062279.1, from coordinate 124,589,797 downwards.
CAAGATGTATATTTTAGGAAAAAAAAAACAAAAACAAGTTACAGAATAGCGTATGGTTTACTAAAATTTGTGCAGACAATACAGATAAGGGTAGATGCTTATATGTACATAAGTCACCTCTTAAATACATAAAAAAGGTAACTCCGGTCAAGGAACATGAAGTAGAACACTTGAACATATGTGCCCATGTTTTTGCATATACTTTGTGTTTAAAATTAATAATCACTTTATCAGTATTTAAATTTGAAAAACAACAAAAAAGAAGCCTAAAAGAATCTATCAAGTAGAAAATTCATAATTGTATCTGCACTAAGTAGATATGATTTCAGGGTTGTTTATTGTTTCTAAAATTACCTAAACAACTTAAATATTAGTGTATATTGCAGAATTTTACTATCCACATAGAAAATCCCAGCACAGTCATAAAATGATTCACATATAATTTATTATATGTGTAAATTTAACTCTTCTGATCACTATTGTTGTGTGACAAGTTAACCTTGTAACTTAGCATCATAAAACAATCATGATGACTCTAGTCTAGGAATGTATTATATTTGTGGCAGAATAACCTGATGAAAGATTATTATCTTTTTCTTCTAAGTGTATCTGGGAAGAAGAGGCACTTTTCCCTTGTTCCCCTAAAAGAGAAAAAGGGTTGTCAGTGTGATGATTTGTTTTTGAAGGTCTGAGATTCCTTCCGTTATGGAGAGTAAAAGCTTCCCCCCCCCCCACCCCAAAGAGAAGCTCTAGCTTTTTAAATTCCAGGGCGTTTTAAGGAGTTGGGAGCAGCCACAACCTAGGAAAGCATAAGACTCCTCTATATTGAAGAACCCAAATAGGACAGGTATGGTGGGTAACTACAGTAAAGGATCAACACATAATGCCGTTTTATCCACACCCAACATAAACCAAAGAAAGTCTTGGCCCTTGAAGGGCTCCAGGAGGTAATCTTTAAGTTTTTGTACCATTCTCTCTAAGAGTGTTTTGTCTATTTGTTTTTCTTGAGGCTTTGGGCTACATGGTATCAGTTTGTTCTCTGTAGGGGCTGGAGGTTGAAAGACTAAGGCCAGCCCTGTAGGTGTTCACCATGGCTAAGTGACCACGCCCAGTAAAAAATCAGCAACACCAAAACTCAGGTGAGCTTCTCTGTTTGGCATTACTTCATACATGTTGTCACATATCATTGCTAGGAAGTTAAGCACTGTCTTTAAGATTCTTCCTAGGAAAGGACATAAGGATGGGTATGCCTGTCTCTTTAGGGACCTCCCTATGTACCTTTACATTTGCTGATCTCAGTCTGCAATCTTTTGCTATATTAAATTCTAAGTGTAAGTATAATAGTTTCCTGACTCTTGTGAGTTCTTCCAGCGAATCATTTAATTTGAAGGTGGTCTTGTGGATATTGGATATAGTAACATAACAAAATTCTGTATCACAGAAGATGGCTGGAGTCAGTTATAGGGGGATAACCCCAAATGTGGTAGCCTCCAAAGCTTAGACAGATGTACAGGGAACTGAATTTAGCAAATCTGAACAGGTCACATTGGCTTAGATAATAGACATTGCAATGGAGACCATGGTGAACTAAAGACCAGCAACATTTATACCAGATTACTGCAATATATAAAACTACAGAGCTAAGAAGGGAAAATGTCCTCAAAATAAAACTAAGCTGAATTTTTCACTACCCAAGTAAAGGGACCTTGAATCTGTTAGACAAAAAACAACAACAACAAAAACCACAAAAAACAAAAACAAAAAAACCCACCTTACCTTAAGATATAAATACATTAAAATCTATTAAGACTGATTACTCAACATTACCATTTGTTTTATTATTTTTAAAAATATGCTAAATTATTCTGGAATTTAATAAGACCTGGTTGAAAATATTACTGCTATTTTGCTAAATATATAAATGTTAAACTGAAAGCATTTTGCCATGCATCTCAAATGATATTGTTCAATATAGTAATTTTATTTTTAGGAATATCTCCAGAAGCAATCAAAAGCAATAAATTAAAATAGGGGATATTCAGATATATAAATATATTCATACACACACAAAAATAAGTAAATAATAAATAAATAAATTCATCACATCATAGAATATATCAAAAATTGAAGTATACTGGGATGCCTGGGTGGCTCAGTGGGTTAAAGCCTCTGCCTTTGGCTCAGGTCATGATCCCGGGGTCCTGGGATCGAGCCCCACATCAGGCTCTCTGCTCAGCAGCGAGCCTGCTTCCCCCCCTCTCACTCTGCCTGCCTCTCTGCCTACTTGTGATCTCTCTCTATTAAATAAATAAATAAAATCTTAAAAAAAAATTGAAGTATACCAAATGTTGGTTGTGATTAAATGTATAATAGATTTTATTGGTTTAACATTATTCAGGTATATATATCATATATATATTAACTTGGAAAATGATTAAGATGTTAACTCGAGAAACAGAATATGAAATTGGATATCTGTTTCATAATTTGTTAATATTTAAATAGGTAATATACTTAGAATGATGAAGCCACACAAGATATGAAGCCATAGAATTGTTTGGAGAAATAAAATTATTTTAATTACCTTGAGAGAGGGCAACAATAGAAATAGCAAAAGCACATATTTCTCAGAGACCTATTTAATCTTTTTAGTTCCTTGTGAATTAAAACACATGGGCACACACACACACACACACACAACACCACCATATGCAGACACAAATATTCATCAAGCTAAGAAACTATTCAACAGTAGAGTTTAACATATTGTCCTATAAGAGAGAAAGAAATTCACTTGTCAGTGAGAGAGATGCTTCTTTCGCACCTTACGCAGTATAAGATTGGGTAACGAGGGGAACCCAGGAGCAGATAGCTTTGCCGTTTGTTTTTTTTTTTTTTTTTTTGCTTGTTTTGTTTCCTTCTTCTATCTTAATGTATTCTGTATCTAGTAATTGAATAACAGTAGTAGCTTTTCTCAAACTTTCCTGTCTTAATCATTAGATAGCATTCAGACTTAATGAAAATACTTTCCCAGAAGACAAAAAGTAATGTAAACAATTTATCATCATTCCCACTGGTCAAACATAAATGTTTTCAGAATTAAAGATGGAGTTTTGCCATGGCTTAGTGGAATTTACCATATGGCGAAGGCTGTGCAATTGTAAAACTGAATAATTTGTTTTGTGGCACAGTAGAAATATTTATTTTGGATGGGAAGTAGTTTTCAGGAGAAGAGAAAAATGCTGACCAAGTGGAAAACATGCTGGTTTCAGGAGTGGATGTTAAGAGAAAAGAGCAGAAAATTCTTTAAACTTAATTTTACTCCTTAGTTATATAGGCTTAATTGTAAAAGGCAAGGAGTCCAACCTTTTTCATCCATCCTCCTGAATTTGGTTCTAGTTTTCCAGTCATATTTCTTACTGATATTCATAAATATATTCAGCTATTATTATTTATAGGAAAATAGAATGATCTTCTACATGTTATTCTTCATTTCGTTTTTCTCTTAATATTTTTCATAGCTATATATATATATATTCTATATATGTCATATATAGTGTGTGTGTGTGTGTGTGTGTGTGTGTGTGTATTCTCTTTCTTTTTTGTGGCTGCTCTATTCACTTTTATGGATCTATCATATTTTAACTATTCCCTTGTTGATGGAAAAGTAAGTGGTGTCCATTGCTAGCACAGTGCTTCCGTGAACATCTGTACTGTGATGTAATTTCTGTAAAACAGCTTCCTGTGCACAATTAAAATTTAATGTGTACTGGCAAATTATTCCCGAGAAGACTATTACCAAATTTTATACTCACTGTGAATATGTGAGTACCTAGTCTCCTTTGTTTCCTCAAAGAATGTTAGAAATCTTTAAACCGTTTACCAGTCTGGTGGGTGAAAATGATATCAATGTGATACAGTAATATGAAATTCTGTATTGCTAGAACAGAAGTATGTCAAAGATGCAACAATATCCAGATGATATTTAATCTTATTCACCCAAATACATGAGCGATAAAGAGAGATAAATGCTTAAAATATAGATTAAATTTACCTAAATACTTATATTTTATCAACAAAATGTCTTATAAAATTAGCTATATTTTCTAATATGACACAAAATGTTGATTTATAAATTGTGTCTCTCTGATATGAAGTCACAATGGAAGGATAAAATGATTAAAATTGTTTTTAACATGAATTATTTCATTTACTTTAATTTTTGAGCTACTTGACTGACATATTTAGTTTTATTGATGACCTGTGACTGAAAATTGTTCAAAGGACAGACATACAGCCAAAATAATGCAGTTCAGCTAAGTATTATTACACATGCAAAGCAAGAAGATATAGAAATACAAAATGGTGGCAGTACGAATTAAGTGAAGTCTAAAAGTAACTTGTTTTTTAACTAAATTCAGTTTTTATTTTTTTCCCTAAATATAAAATTGTTTGCCTTCATGTTAGCCAACACCTCATCTCTCAAGCCAAAATTATATTCTGGCAAACATCAAATTCTGTGAATGAGATGGTAAACAATGTTTATCTGTTCATTTACTAAGCATTTCTCTCTCTCTCTCTCTCTCTCTCTGGTTTTAATCCATGTTTTATTCCAAACCAGGATAATAACATGAACCTTATTTCAAAAGTCACATCTGGAGAAATTTTTAACAAAAATCAAATCTTTTGTTCAGATTTATTTGTCCTTGGAAAATGGGCCTGCATTTAAGAGAAATGCAACTAAAATATTATTGAAAGTGTTGAAAATGATTTTGCATTACTAATGGAGACTAAGAAAGCAACATTTTAATGACTTAAGTGCAAAATAACCAGAAACAGATAATTTTTATTTTCCTTTAAAAATTTCTTGTTTTGTTTTAAATCAAAAGAGCAGTTTTCAGCAAAGTATATTTTAACCTCTATTGGAATGTGGAAGAACAGAAAATCTTTCTTTTATTTATTTTAAAGCAATTTTCAAACACAAGTAATTTTCTTGACTTTTACTTTCCTGAAGTAAAAGAAAAGATACATAGATAATCTCTCCCTCTCAAATGTAAGAAGGATATTTTCCCTTTCTTGCATCTAATTTGTGAAGCCCTAAATCACAAGTTATTCTTGTATCGGCAGTATTCTTTATGGAGAATAAGTATACTTGGTTATTTGCAGTTTTTTGCAAGGATCTATATAGTAACATTGAATACATAGATCTCTCTCTCTTTCTGAATACATCTACACTATCTTTTGGTGGATTGAAGTTTTCTCCTACAGAAAACAAAACTAAACAAAAAGAAAAGAAAAAAAAATCCACTGTTAGTGGACACTTTCCTGGAAACTAGCCCCCTAAGCAGTTTCATCTTAGGCAATGTATCATTAATCATTACGCTAAAACAGTTTGGATCATCAAAAATAAGTAATATGAAACTATTATATAGTCTTATAAAGGTCATAAATCTACAATTGCTGGTTTATATTTCCTATCTTGCTAAAAATATAATTGGAAGCCATGCTGCTTTTATGCTTTGTGTTTCTCAAGTTGTCTTTACTTCTGAACGCGTTGTTTGTTTTGTTTTTTGGTTTTCATTTTTGGTTTAAATGGCAGAAACTTCATGTTAAACCACTTACTCTCAGATAATATGTTTCATAACATTTATGGTTTACTGAAGTCTTAGAAAAAGGACATATTAAGGAATAATACATAAATTATCTCCATTTGTTCATATTTAGGCAGGGATTCCATTTAAGAGAATAAGTCCGGAGTATTTACCTAGTTATAAATATTACATATTACTGAAAGTTAATGGAGCAGCCCAAAAGTTATTCTTCCCCAAAAGTCTTTATTTTATTAATAATTTCCCTTCAAAGTAATATAAAAATTGCAAAGTATGATTAAAATGAACTGGGGACTAGAAACATGATTGTTCATTAAATTGAACACGAAGTGATAATGACCATCAGTGTTTAGGATTTTCACTGATATAGCACAGAAACAAATAATTGTTCATTTAATCTCCCCAGATTTGAAAATATGACCATCATTTTAAAAATCATAATTAATATGAAACCAAATTATTTTTGCTGAGATAAAGGAAGTTTTAATTCTATGTGACCAAGATTATCTTTTTTCCACTTATTTCCTTCCATTTTGTTATTTTGCAAATAAATGGGGAAGGTAGAGAGAAAAAAGAAATGAGAAACTATTTTGCCAGCAAATCAGTTGTTGAAGATAGCAAGTAGGACCCACATCCCAGGATAATTTGGTATTTGTTTAAGCGTACGTACAGAGTTTAGTTTTAAGGGACATTCTCTTCAATTATTCCATCTTACAGATGCCCGTCTTCTCTTAAGATATCCAATTCTGGCCCGTCATCCGCTGTGCTCTTGGAAATCTCCGCCATGCATTTTAATCTAAGCACAACAATTGAGTCTGCACTGTGTGTCTTCCAAAATAAGCACAGCTGCAGTCCTCGTATCTGTAGCAACCTCCCTCTTAGTACTGCATAGCCATCGGAGATGTTCAGCTCTTCCAAATTTAAAGTTAGAAAGATCAGCTTTCTGAGAAGCCACAGGAATTGCTTCTCCAGCCTGAGTTATAACAAACCATCATTTCTGTGTGGAGGAGCAGCTTGAGCTGAGCAAGTGATCAAAAGCATTTCACAAAAGCATATACACCACGCTGGGCTGAATCCAGTGGTTTCACCTTAGGTTAGTCAAGTAGAGTAGGAACATCTATCTTCCTCTGAAGTGTTTAGTCCTAATGCTTACAGTCAAGGGACACGGGGCTTCTCTCTGTCAGGATGTAAAATGTGCCATGCTAAATGACCTTATATACAATTGTCAGGATTGGAAAGTAATCCATGAGTGCTTGGAAATGTCTTAGAACATTATATTCTAACAGAGAACAATATTTTACTAGGTAATTTAAACCATTGGCATAAACCATACATTGTTCTAATAGAAGTTACTTCTGGTCAGTCAGCACCCAGAATCACATAAAATTACATACAAACATATGACTCTAGTTCTCTGCCTCGAACATGGTCAACACTCACATCCATATTGCATAGTCTATTGTGGAACTCTGAGAGAATCATGTTATGTAAATAAGATACTGTTAAGAACACCACTATGATCTTTTAGTGCCTATCAAAAGACAGACTATTTTAAATAAATGTTTGTTCTATTTTGACCTGCATTATTTCTCATATCCTCCTGCCTTTGGCATTCTAAGAACAAACTGTATATATCCATTTAGAAAAAATAACCTATATCTATATATTTATAAGGTGTTCATATATATGATATATCAGATGTCAGATAGATCTCTATTTTTCCTCTATCATCTTCTTATCTACCTATCTATCATCATCTCTATATATTTTTTAAATGTTACAGCTTTATATCCCCAATGTCTGCACCTCTTGTCTGTAACTGATGTCAGGCAGATAATTAGAAAGCATTATTCTTTGGAGGACTGCATCTCAACAATCAGTAAGTTAAAAACTCATTCCAAATCCTCTGCCTTTCTTCATTTTACCAGCTCTCTACACCATCTCGTACCACCCCAGGAAGCAGTAGATAGAAGATAGAGAGAGATTCTCCTTGTTTGTCTCCTGACCACCATATCAACTGAGTGGCAAAATTGACTCTATAGAAAATATTAGTACCTGTTTGGTTAATTGTGATTTTTATTACATCCCTTAACATTACTGTATGGTTGTAATTGTCTTTTTTTTAATTAATTTTGAGGTTGTAGAAAAAAATTATTTTATTTTGTTTTTTTAACGGCAGATCCTCTCTTCCTAAAGCTGGGGGGAGGGGAAGCCTTGGCTTATAGCTGAAGCATTTGGGCGAATTTCTTTATGGCATTTAAAAAACTACATTTACTTGAGAAAAATAGCATCATGTGACAGAACCAAAGCAATCATAAGACCTTAGGTGCCAGAAAAACACTCACTCTGGGTGGCTTAGATGACTCCAGATTCTTAAGAGCATTTTTTTTCCTTGGGGTAGAAAATCCCTGCAGTGCATTAATTTCTACAGAGAGCTGATAGCAACCCTGTCTCTAAAGCATTTGACTGCGGTTTATTAGCCTGCAAAGCAGAAGAATAACAGACATGTATCACTGACATTTAACAAAGCTATCTTTCATGATTTTATTTTTTTTGCCCTTTTACTGTAAGTCTCATTTTGTAGAAAAATACTCTTCAAATGATTACTTAAATTATTACAGAAGAATTTTCTTCCTCAAATTATCTAAAGTCTTAAAAATGCCACCATGTTATTTTAGCAATTCTTAAGGACTCCCTCACCCTTTTATATGCATATGATGGTACAAACTGATGTCCAAAACTTGTTTCTCTTCTTGCATCTGATATGTGAGGCTTTATGTCATGAATAATTTTGTAATTTTGGCAACATTCTTTATGGAAAAGAGCACACTGGATTATTTGCAATCTTTTGCAAGGTCTATATAGTAACATTAGTATCTTATATATACTGTGAATCTGCCTTTGAAAACTATGATGTTTTGTTGTTGTTGTTTTTAGCTTATCTGAATTGTCATGTGCAGAAAGAGCTATCATAGGGGATCATGATAGATCAGGTTCCAGAGTTTGACTAGAGTGAAATACCACAGCTTTACTAACACCCTTCTCCTCTTGGCAGATGTATTTTATGGCTGGTACCACAATTAGCCTCTAAAGGTTCAGACGTCTTGGCTTAATGTGGACAAACATTCCAAAGTAAGTTTATTAAAAAGGAGAAAATGAAGACAAATAAAATATGGGATCTAGACACAGATAAGTTTACATATAGATTCACTTCTCTGAAGGTAACTGGAATCTCAACCACAGATTGACTTGTTGGACCAGCCTTGAAGGACTTAAAGGGTTTGTTTTTTTTATCCCTTAATCCTGTCTAGTATTGTCTCTGACCAGTAAGGACAACTTCAGGTTGGCACCCTGAGTGGGTGGGTACAGGGCCCAAGCAATTTCCCTGTTTTCTTTGCTGTGTCATAACTCAGTTCAGACCAAGCCTTGATTTCTGATCCATAAAGGAAAGAACCCCCCCCATCTGGTGCAAAGTGGCTCCTCTCTCTTCAGACTGACTACAATAACTTCCCAGAATTGATTGCCCTTGTTTGCATTCCCTCCTAGAATGACTACTCTCAACCCCAAGTAATTTTTCTCTATTCTATTTCTTTTACCCAAGTAAGAAGACAATTCAAACACCATCAGGAACCAAATGGGGAACAGGAATATGTGAAGTGGTGCTGAGGACAGAGGCGTAGTAATTATTTTATCTCAATGGCTTTTAGAATGTATCCCCAGGCCAACATCATCATCGAGGTAACCCAGAGACTTGTAAGGAAGAAAATCCTCAACACTGTCCCAGGACTAATTAGAAGGTCAGAGAGCATTGCTCCACAATCTGTTTTTTGACAAGCCCTTCAGTGATTCTGACACATGCTAACATTTAAGAAGCTCTACTCTATTCTAAGGTATTACATTTCTTTTTGCCTTTTTTTTTTTTTAACATAGTAGTAGTTTTTCTTTTTAAAACTCCAAAGCGTAGTCTGTAACAGAATCTTTAAGTTAGCTTTATGTTTAAAACAAAATATAGATCCTGACTTGGTACTAGTCATGGGGCAACAGATGAAGGGTATCATTTATTTCTTCCAGCCTCCTAAACGTCACCCACTCCCAACCTGGACAATGGGTTTTTCTGTTTCAAAACTTTTTCCCTCTGGTGGAATTTTCAGGAGCCTGATATTTCTTTTTCCTTTCCTTTCCTTTCCTTTCCTTTCCTTTCCTTTCCTTTCCTTTCCTTTCTTTTCCTTTCTTTTTTAATATTTTATCTATTTGAGAAAGAGAAAGAGCACAAGCAGGGAGGGACAGAGGAGGAAGGAGAAAGAATCTGAAGCAAACTCTGCACTGAGTGCCAGGCCCAATGCTGGGCTCTATCTCAGGACCCTGAGATCATGACCTGAGCTGAAACCAAAAGTCGGACGTTTAACCAACTGAGCCACCCAGGCACCCCCAAGAAACTATTTCAAAGGTAAAATAAACTTCAAATTTTCAGTTCAATTGCAGAGCCTATATAATTAATATAACCACCCAAACTGTAAAAGTAAAAATACACTATATTTCATGGGGCGCCTGGGTGGCTCAGTGGGTTAAGCCGCTGCCTTCTGCTCAGGTCATGATCTCAGAGTCCTGGGATCGAGCCCCCGCATCGGGCTCTCTGCTCAGCGGGGAGCCTGCTTCCTCCTCTCTCTCTGCCTGCCTCTCTGCCTGCTTGTGATCTCTCTGTCAAATAAATAAATAAAATCTTTAAAAAAAATACACTATATTTCAGATTACCAATATCTGCCACTATGTGCAATATAAGTAAGGAAACAATACACTTGAACCTCCTGTCTATATCCAGCTCAGAAATGATTTATCCTTATGTTTATTTATTGTCTTTAGCTCTAATTGTCTTCCTTCCTTGCTTTTTAATATTAAACATGAATGCTCAAAAAAGAAAGGTCCCCCCCCCCTTGGCCAGCATGATGGTTTTCTGCTTTATTTTCTCAACGTAAAATTACTTTAATAGAAGATACTTTTATACATGTAATGAAGTAATAAGATTTTAAAGAGTCCTAATACCTTTTTCTTAGATAGGATGCTATTTACATAATGTCACAGATACCAGTTCAATTAATTTTATTAATATTAATTGATATCCTGGTGAGACAGATATATAATATAGATTGAATATGTGTTTAGATTAGAAGTCCTTTTTAAATTAACATTTTCTAATGGAAATCCAAACTCTCCACTAACATGGTTTATTCATGTTTTATATAAGCTACACACAATTTTAGTTCAAATATATTTTTTTATTTAATCATCTTATATCATTTAATGTAACTGAAAAATATTTCTTAATACTGCACAATATCCTTCTAAATAAGTGAGACAATCTTCAATTATCCAATTAATAAAATGAGTTGACAAGGTTTAAAACCAGACTAGTGTAGAAATAAGCAAAACCCAATTCAGGTTTTAACCAAGAAATCATTAGTCAGATAAAGCAAAAGCAAAAAAAAAAAAAAAAAAAAAAAAAAAAAAAGGAATTAAAATGTCAGGGGAAACTGAACCAGGAAAAAGGAGAGATACCTGGAAATGTTTATTACACTTTAAAAATTGATGAAAGGAAGCAGGAAGATAGGCACCATAATAACATTCTCTATATATCCCTTGACTTCCTTTTAAAGGAAAGTTCATAGTCTGGTTGCAGAAATGAAGAACATCTGGAAGGAAGGTGTGTCTAAACAAATGGTTTGGTTCTTTAATCACAGATCTTAGGGGATAGATGGGTATCTTAAGATTATTCATGTATTATCCAATTCCAACACAAAAATCTTAAATATTTAGTTTTTCATTAAGAAATATTTATAGAAACCCTACAAAGTGCATGCTGCTCTCCTAGATAATACATTGAGAAGACTACAAAATTAAACTAACCATGGAGGGGTACCTGGGTGGTTCAGTGAGTTAAGCATCTGCCTTTGGCTTAGGTCATGATCCCAGGGTCCTTGCATGGAGCCCCGTACTGGCTGGCTCCCTGCTCAGCTGGGAGTCTGCTTCACACTGTCCCTCTCCGGTTCCCCCTGCTTGTGCTCTCTCACCTCCACTCTCTCTCTCAGATGAGTCAATAAAATTTTAAAGGGAAATAATTTAAAAAATAAACTAACCTCGGAGAGTTTCATTAAAAAATGTTAAATTTTAATTGGTATGCATGTGTCTGTGTGTATGGACTGTGCATCGTTAGTTATATTTACTTGAATATTTGTAAATATATAAGATGGATCCTAATTTAGGTGGATAAACAGAATTTAAATAGCTTGAGGGTCTTTAGGAACACTGAAAATCAGACCTTAGAGGCTATAATGTCAATATAATATCTCAAAATCACTGCAGAGATTATAAGAGCAGAAATACCAATTTTGCTACCACTATGACACAGACAGCACAACCCATATCACTATATTAATGCTGTGGGTTGAATTGTGTCCCAAAACTCATATTTTGAGATCCTAACCCCTAGTACCTCAGAAAGTAATGTGCAGATATAATTAATTAAAGATATAGCCATACGGGATTAGAGTTAGGCCTTAATGCATTATGTCTGGTTTTCTTAGAAAAAGGAGAAATTTTTAGACACAGAAAAGCACATGGAAACAATATCATGTGACAATGAAGGCAGAAATTAAGATGGTGTATCTATAAGCCTCAGAACTCCAAAAGATTGCCCACAAACACAAGAAGTTAGGAAAGAGGCATAGAACAAAGTCTCCATCATGGCCCTCAGAAGAAACCAACCCTCCCAACATCTCAGTCTCAGACTATCGGCTTCTAGAATAGTGATACAACAAATTTCTGCTGTTTAAGTCATTTAGTTAGGGGTATTTTTTTTTTATGGAAGCCTTAGCAAATTAATACAACTTGCATTGAACATAGATTACTTAATATTGCCATTCAAAAGCTGTATATTTCTGTCTTCACCTTATTAAAAATATCTATTCACATTGCTGCCACTTCCCAATAGTGCTCACTTCTAAATGAAAGCCTATCACAGGGGTAAAAGAGAAATAACAATCGAATTTTACTTCTTAGAGAGAATTACCAAAATTATCTAAATACGGGAAGAGTGCACAAAAGATGTCAAGCATCCATAAATGTAAAAAGTCAGCATAACAAATACACACATAAATATGACTATAACTCTGTTTTTCTATGTCTCAATCTCTCCCTGTTCTATTTTTGTTTTAAAATAACCAGAAACGGGAGTGCCTGGGTGGCTCAGTGGGTTAAAGCCTCTGCCTGGGGCTCAGGTCATGATCTCAGGGTCCTGGAATTGAGCCCCCATCAGGCTCTCTGCTCAGCAGGAAGCCTGCTTCCTCCTCTCTCTCTCTGCCTGCCTCTCTGCCTACTTGTGATCTCTGTCTGCCAAATAAACAAATAAAATATTTAAATAAACTAAACTAAACTACAATAAAATAAAATAAAATAACCAGAATCACTATCTTAGTTTTGGATTTATTTCCTTCTCTTTGTGATTGCTATAAATTCTAGGGATTTCTGTATTGTGATGGCATCTGTGGGAAGAATGGAAGACTACTGAACCTTAATCTGCATCCAGATCTGGTCTCCCCACTGTTGGCCCCACTCCATTTTCACAAGCAAAAAGTCCATGGAGTATCTGTGAATTATCCTTACAGCTTAAAACAAATAAGTAAGTAAGTAAGTAAATAAATAAATAAATAATAAATTAATAAATAAGCACAATTTCACATTCTATACTGGGCCTATTTCACTGATGTCACATGAAGTGCTTTTACTCTTTTTAACGACTGGGCCCAGGGAATCACCCTAGCCCTTATTGAAGAAGTCACTATCTTACCTGCCCTCGGGCATAAACCGATCTTGGGTTTCTTCTCCTGCCTCATCCTTCTACCTTCATCTAGGGGTCACTGTAAAGCAGGAAACGAAAACTTTTCTTAGACTCACATATCAAAATCTAACCCTCTTGTTTCTACCAGTCTTTCTCCTTTCCTCTTTATGGCCAGAGGCTATGAAAACAGTCTCTAACTAGTCTTAGATTTTTTAAAACGTCTTCTTAGAATAAACTTTATATTGTTTCTTTCAAGAATAGTCTTTGGGGCACCTGGGTGATGCAGTGGGTTGAGCCTCTGCCTTCAGCTCAGGTCATGATCTCAGGGTCCTGGGATCGAGAACTGCATTGGGCTCTCTGCTCCGCAGGGAGCCTGCTTCCTCCTCTCTCTCTACCTGCCTCTCTGCCTACTTGTGATCTCTCTCTGTCAAATGGATAAATAAATTCTTTAAAAAAAAAAAAAAAGAATCGTCTTTGGAAATAAAAGCTATGAATTACTTGCTTTTCTGTTAAAATGTATGTTATGTGAAGCATTGACTGCATGTATCCCGAATGTAGAAGGACTGGCCTTTAGAAGTACAAGATTTTGGGAGAAAGGGGAGAAACACTTCTGACTCACTCCTGATATTTCCTTCCATGAAGAGAGATAACCACTGGTATGAAACCCCTGACTTCTTGCTGTCCCTCCCAGATAGTCCACTCCAACATTGCAGGCATGGCACAGCAAATCTGAAGAGGATAAACTGACAACGCTTGGCTCAACTATTTCCTTTTCCGGAGAAAATCTGCCTGCTAAGAATATGTGCTATTTTCTCCTTTCCAGGATGAAGCAAAAAGGGCTTGCTTCCATAGGAGATGCCTGGAATCATTCAGCACAGTCTGGTAGAAGATGGGTGAATTTGTTGAAGTCTGTGGTTCATTATAACTAGTGTAAACATATGTGCTGGTTTGTCAGGATGGTCTCAATATATGCTTACTGTAATTATTAACATTGCTTTTTTTCTTTTCTTTCAAAAGTGTCCTGGTTTGGACACTTAATAATGTAGTTATCCTAATTGTGAGGAAACCTACTTTCCCACAGATAAGACACATCTAAAGTCAATCCTCAACTGATACAGAACTCAGGGGAAGGGAGTATTGTTTTTGTTGTTGCTTTCTTTCTTTTTTTTTTTTTTAGCCCCTTTGATCCCAAAGTAAGTTATAAAAGAACAACCAGTATGAGAAAGTTGCAATTATTGCTACTCGGACATTCAGAAGAAGAACCAATCATTATAGGATCAAAATGTCTTAATTGATTATGTAGATTGTTGTAGTTCTCTTTATTTGAAGTATACTCACCATTCTACTTATTTCTGTGAAACTTATACCTTACTGTGTTTTTGAAAGAGAAGCTCCATTTATAGAACTTTATTAAGTTTATATTTTTTAGAAAACAAAGGCTGAATGTTTTATTGTGTAAATATCACATAGTAATTCCAGTACATCTGAAAATAAAAAGGCATTACTGTAGTTTAATAACAATTTTTCCAGGAGAATTCTAACTTCTCAAAAGGACAAACACATTCTACTTTGTGAACATTTATCTTACCTTGGATAGGAATTAATTATAAATGGGAAAAAGCAATAATGATTTAACTAATACTTTAGAAACTCCAAAGTATGGGTGCTTGTATACTTGTGTACTTACTATACCCATGCACTATTCTGGGTGCATAGATAGCCAGTTACACAAACAGAGAAAGCCAAACCTTCATGCATCTCGTGTTCAAGTTTGAAGAGATTATAGAGACTGAATTCAAGTAGTCAAACGTTTTTTTAAAATTAATTTATTGTTATTATTGTTACTAGAGAGAGAGCACAAGTGGAGGAAGAAGGACAGAGTGGGAGGGAGACAGAGAATCCTACAGGCTCCATACCCAGAGTGGAGCCCAAATGCGGGGTCAATCTCACAACCCTGAGATCATGACCTGAGCTGAAATCAAGAGTCAGATGTTTTAACCAACAGAACCACCCACACACTCCACAAGTTGTCAAACTTTTTGGCAGTTATATATTTTCAATCTATTCTATAACTTCTCTCAGAAACAGCATATCAGTCATAACTAAAACTATACATCTTCAAGTGATAACTTGAGGTGCCATGCCCATTTTGATTAATTGTAGATGGAGCAAGTCATGAATTTGGTTTAGTTATATGAACTTGGTATAATAACTAGGAATTTTTCAAGTTTTTCTGAAAACATAATGTCTTGTCATTAAAGTAAGACTTCTAGATTCTTCAATTTGTTTTTTAAAATTTTCTAACAAATAAATGAGAAAATAATAGATGAAAAGAGAGTTTTGATATTTACTTCATGTATTATATACAGACAGACAACAAGAATGAAGTAAAGCCTCCAGAAAACTCTACATTGGAATCTGCTTTGCTACTCTCTCATGCAAAAATGAAATAGAATTTTATTATACCATTATTGCCTTTTTCTTGAAAAGGAATTTCATTATGTTGGCAAACCTCACAGGGTGGTTGCTAAAACTCAGTAACAAGGCAATAGTGGCAAGATACTTTCCAATTAGCAATGCTGGAATTGCTGTATGTGTGAAAATGATTTTCCATGTAAACAATTCCTAGGAGAGAAAAAAAAGCCAAAATACAAAATGATTTCTAAACATTTAAGAAAAAGGTCAAAGATATTATCTCCTTATAAACCCTGTTGGGTAAAACTTTTCCATCAAATGTTTTGTCTGACATTGAATCTCAGAACAGACAATTGTGCAGGAGAATTCATTTCCTCTTCCAGGGAGAGACCAGTATTCATGCCTGTAAAACATTTATTTCCTTATCCATGACTCTATTCACTGATAAGGAGGCTTCCCAAATGTTGAGGAAATGTTTACCTTCCAATCTTAAGAATGGGGGGTGATTTTTTCCATTGGTGCTGTATACGTAGGAAACAATCCAAAAGAACTAACTTTGAAATTCTCATCTGTTTTCTGTGGCAATGAAAACCAGCCCACAGTTGTCATTTGTTCTGGTGGAATGTAATGCATTAGCTTGCATGGCAGTAGATCTAATAAATGTATTTTCTCATGGAAAAAGAAATACAATTTTGGGAAAAACTCTTTCTTATTAACAATAATTTAAATCATAGATTTTCAAATCTACCACCCATTCTTGGAATTCAATATTTGCTTTCACTAATTCACTTATAATATTTCATAGAAACTTCAATGTTTTTGAAAAATTAATTTAGCAGATAATAAAACTACTAAATTGATAATTCCTGTAAATAAGTGACAGGTTGAAATGTAAAAAAAAAAAAAAAGAAAAGAAAAGAAAAGAAAAACAGCAATAACAAGATGCTATTTGATAATACAACTTTTAGCTTATTACTACTTGCTGATAATACTGAGTGAAATATTTTTGTTTTTAAGTAATAGTAATCTTAAAGACTTAGTATCTATTTATGCAGGAGTTTCACTTGGGGAAATATTTAAGCTAGCACTTCAGTTAGCACTGTCTCTACAAAGCAGGTCTTGGAAACTATTTTTCTCAGTAGTCCAAAAGTTCCCACTTTTATGCACACTTAGAATTAAATTTTGTAAATATATTTTTAACTACAAAATTAAGACATAGGCACATAAACATGCATACAGATGTGTTCCATAATCCAAATATAATATAAGAAAATTATTAAATATGCTAAATAATGGATTTTAAAGTGCTTATCTATAGGTTTTAAAGAGTGAAGTGCCTGAGATTTTGTACTACTTTGAAGTGAACAAGTTAGCTGCTGAAATAGCATGATGCTGGTAGAAGACACAAAAATCCTGGGTCAGAGACAAAAGAAAAACATAGAATACTTCATATTGTTGCCAGATATAATAATGAATATGTTTCATGTCTGCTAAATGATGGGTTCAGGTAGTAATGGTGACAATTTGAGTGAGATAGCCTTAAACAGCAGTTTATTTCTAGTTTTCCTTACCGAAGAATGGGTCCTTACTCTAAGCATCTGCTTAAATAACCTAAGTGTTTTCATAAGCAGACTATTTTTTTTTTTCCTAGAGTTCATGGCCCCCAAAAGGGGTGTCTTTAATCCGGCAGTCTGTAATTTTCAAAGTGGCAGATGAAACTTCCAGACCATTGGCTACAACCCAGGAGTCAGTGAAATAGTACAACATTCATCAAGGGATTGGTTAGAGCTATGAGAATGGCCTTGAGTTCTGCCCACCAAGCAGAGTAGCCTTGTCTGCTTTTAGCTATGCATAGCTGATTTTAAGGCTAAACAGCCTCAATGTGATAATAGTGCATTTTAGCTTGGCTGAATCATCACTGAAGCTAGCCCAGCATTTAAGGGAACCTAGATGAATTGACAGCCCTAATGAGCTGAAAGCTTTGTTCCAGATGACTGAGTAAAGGATTACTATCACTTTTTCATGTAATACCAAGATTCCACTGGGATTAAGCAGGTTGCACTTTTTTAATATACCATTTCCAATGGACAAGTAAGGCTTTTGGGTTCTTTCTACCTTGTTAATTATTGAGTACAAGTTGATTTACTCTATCATGGCAATATCAGGCAAGAGAGTCAGGTTCCAAGCAGCATATTAGTTTGGGCCCTACTAAAAGGGTGTTTCTTTGTGTACCAGCCAATATAAAAGATCAAGAAGAATACATTAATGAGACATACGTTGTCTCTAATATCCCTAGATTCCAAAAAGATGCTAAGCTTTATTTTTCTGGGTGAGGCCATTTTCCAAAAATTAACTGGTTTTCCTTGACTGCCAGCAGAATTAAGCACTATGAATCTGTCCACATAGTCCCTAGAAGTGCTTTTTGGTGAACAGCCATCTGAATTATGCAAGTGTTTATTTGTCATTCCTGCTGGCAGAGATTTGATAACATTTATGATTAGGATCATTGAGGCTTTGATTTGCCAAGACAATTCAGAAGATGGCTGAGAGAATATCAATTAAATGGTGAAAATTTTAGGCATCAGAGAGTAGAAGCGGTCATATTAAATCTTCATCTACCAACTGGTGGCAAATAGCAGGAGAATATGTCCCATTAGTATTCCTCTATTGCTGGACTCTCTCTGTCAGAAAAATCCTGTCTCGTATTTATGTGATGTAGAAGTACAAACATATAGCACATTATTTCCTATAATACATTCAGATGTAGAAGAAATAACAGTACACTGAATCACCCCAATAGGATCTTATCAGCCTTCATCTGTATGATCATATTGACCTCACTTCCCCACTAGTAGTCTTGCCTAAACCCCATCATCTAAAATCACGCATGTATTCCCCCATAGAATCATGTTGGGCAGAACCATAAAAATGGGAATTATTCATTTTCCCAAAAGTCCTCAGCATACTCCATGGGTGTGCATAGACTTTAGTACACTTGGAAGAAAAGGAGACCTTGATGTGATACCTAATCCATTTTTTTTTTTTAATTTTAAAGTAACTGGGTCATGGTGGAGGAGAAGTAGAAATTGGAGATATGGAAGGAATGAATGACTATCAGTATAAATCAGATGAATAATAAGCTGGATGAATTATTTCCAAGGTTGCTGCTGACAGCTCAAACTTTCAATGTTTTTGGTCCTTCCAAAGCCCTATACCATGTAATAAGGTCATTATTACTGACCCCATTTATTTTAGCTTTGGAGATTATTTAACATTGTATCTGAAGTCACATTCATTTCTCTCTGGGGCCATCGGCTTTGAACCCACTGACTGGATGACTCAGCCTTCACTGACCCACACAGCAACACTTTTTAAAGGACTCCACCTTCATCCAGGGTATTAACTACCCCATTGTCATGAAAATATCTCTTAAATTTATACCAGGTTTCATCTTAATAGGTAGGGCAATTTTTTTTAACAATTTTATTTATTTGACACAGAGAGAGAAATCACAAGTAGGCAGAGAGGCGACAGAGATGGAGGGGAAGCAGGCTCCGTGCTGAAAAGAGAGCCTGAGGCAGAGCTCGATCCCAGGACTCTGAGATCACGATCTGAGCTGAAGGCACAGGCTCAATCCACTGAGCCACCCAGGCACCCTGACAATTTTTTTATGCTCAGAGAAATTCTCCAGAGAGAGCAGGAGCTCTCTTGCATGAGTTAAAAATCACTGTAATAAAGCATTGAGATCTTTTATTGTCACAGTTGTAATCTATCTAAAGTTGGCATAGTAGATACCAAGAGAAAGTAAGATCTGAGACCGTCCAGCTGTTGCCATCTTCCTTAACACACGTTATAGACTTTACTCCCTCATGTTCCAAGAGAATCAAAATACTCACAACTGGTCTGATTTCTGCTTATCCATTTTCCTCCATTCTCACCTGCTGTTGGAACTTATTCTGAAAGGGAGAGGATACTTCTGGCTGTCTAGGATGTATCTTAGTATTAATTATTACAGCAGGGTGACTACCATAATGGCAAGGAATTTCCCTGCTAGAAAGGTAGTAAGTAACAAGATACTGTTCAGGAAACTATCTCTGAAACTACTTTTCAGTACTCAGTTTATAACTACTGTCCCAATTCTTCCTCATTTATAGGCAATGAAATAAAAGCTATATATTGCCCAACTGGCCTTATGGTATGGTCAACGTACTTGCTCTTTATTCTGATGCTCATTCTTTAAGTCATGTTAATTGGTCTGTAACAAACTTACCCTTCCTATTCTAGAAAGCCATGTCTCTGTCAGCATCCCACATCTCAATCTCATTGTCATAACTGTTTCTTTTAAAGTTATTTATTTATTTATTTATTTGAGAGACAGTGAGTGAGAGAGAGAGAGGGCAAGCATGGGGAGGAGCAGAGAGAGAGGGTGCAGACTCTCCGCAGTTCAGGGAGCCTGACGTGGGACTTGATCCCAGGACCTCGAGATCATGACCTGAACCAAATTCTCAGCTTAACCAAATGAGCCACCCAAGTGCCCCACCATAACTATTTCTATGGACTAACTGTGTCCATTTAAAATTTAAGTTGAAATCCTAATCCCCAATATGATAGTACGAGGAAAGGGGTTTTGGAAAGTGATTAAGTCATGAGGGTCAAGCCTATAAGATTAGTAACCCCTGAGAGCTCTCTCTCTCTCTTTCCACCATGTGTGGACACAGAGAGAAGATGGCTGGCTATCTATAATCCGGGAAGCAGGTCCTCACTAGTTAAGGGATCTACTGGCACTTCGATTTTGGACTTTCCAGGATCTAGACTATAAGAAATAAATGTTGCTTAAACCATCCAGTTTACATTATTTTTGTTATAGCAATGTAAACTGTCTAAAGCAACTTTCAAGGACTGTGAAGGATCTCAGATGATAGTGTACTTGCAAGTTAAGTTTTATGAATTATTTTAGAAGATGCAAGATTTCTGGTTCAGAGCAGAGGAAGCAATATAACCATCTACAAATTTGCATCAGTTCCATACGCTCACATCCCATGGGTTAGTGTAGAAGAACCCAGAAGGATGTTTGCATGTGCAGTGGGTTATATTAAGGGAGAGGAACATTGAGTTAAAGGAACTCCAGGTTTTATAATGAGCAGTAAACATGCCTGCTCTTTGATCTGGGAAGGAGACATTGTTAATGGTTATTCCTTTTATAAATATCTTTGAAAAGATAATCTAAAAAAAAAAAAAGTGCTTCTTCTCATAAGATGTGAAAAAAGGACAGGGTTCCATGAAGAAATATTTCCCAATTTTGGTACTTTTTTTTTTTTTTTTTTTTAAATGGGCTTAGCTTCCATAGTTGTAAGATTCCTAGTTACACTTTACCATGTCAGTGCGCTCTTAGTGCATCCTTATTTGGGCACTCTGTTTCTTTAATTATATGAATTGAGCCCTTACAAGCAGCACATCCCTATAAGCTGTGGTAAGACTTGAGGTTGAATTTTTTTCATAAAAGACTACATTCAAATGAGTTGACCTAGAAAGAAAATGTTTAAGATGAGCATAAACAAATGTGTTATAATATCTTCTTAGGCTCTCTTTTGTACTTCATTTTCTCTAATTTTTCCTTAATATCCAGATCTTTCTTTTTTTTATTTTTTTATTTTATAAACATATATTTTTATCCCCAGGGGTACAGGTCTGCGAATCGCCAGGTTTGCACACTTCACAGCACGCACCATAGCACATACCCTCCCCAATATCCATAACCCCACCCCCCCAACCCCCCTCCCCCCATCAACCCTCAGTTTGTTTTGTGAGATTAAGAGTCACTTATGGTTTCTCTCCCTCCCAATCCCATCTTGTTTCATTTACTCTTCTCCTACCCCCTCAACCCCCCATGTTGCATCTCCTCTCCCTCATATCAGGGAGATCATATGATAGTTGTCTTTCTCCGATTGACTTATTTCGCTAAGCATGATACCCTCTAGTTCCATCCACATTGTCGCAAATGTCAAGATTTCATTTCTTTTGATGGCTGCATAGTATTCCATTGTGTATATATACCACATCTTCTTTATCCATTCGTCTGTTGATGGACATCTAGGTTCTTTCCATAGTTTGGCTATTGTAGACATTGCTGCTATAAACATTCGGGTGCACGTGCCCCTTCGGATCACTACGTTTGTATCTTTAGGGTAAATACCCAGCAGTGCAATTGCTGGGTCATAGGGTAGTTCTATTTTCAACATTCTGAGGAACCTCCATGCTGTTTTCCAGAGTGGTTGCACCAGCTTGCATTCCCACCAACAGTGTAGGAGGGTTCCCCTTTCTCCGCATCCTCGCCAGCATCTGTCATTTCCCGACTTGTTAATTTTAGCCATTCTGACTGGTGTGAGGTGATATCTCATTGTGGTTTTGATTTGTATTTCCCTGATGCCGAGTGATATGGAGCACTTTTTCATGTGTCTGCTGGCCATCTGGATGTCTTCTTTGCAGAAATGTCTGTTCATGTCCTCTGCCCATTTCTTGATTGGATTATTTGTTCTTTGGGTGTTGAGTTTGCTAAGTTCTTTATAGATTTTGGACACTAGCCCTTTATCTGATATGTCATTTGCAAATATCTTCTCCCATTCTGTCAGTTGTCTTTTGGTTTTGTTCACTGTTTCCTTTGCTGTGCAAAAGCTTTTGATCTTGATAAAATCCCAATAGTTCATCTTTGCCCTTGCTTCCCTTGCCTTTGGCGATGTTCCTAGGAAGATGTTGCTGCGGCTGAGGTCGAAGATCTTTCATAAATCTACTTTATTGGTATGTCAGTCATGGTCATCTCTTTATGTATTATGCTTACTTTACCACTTGGCCAGGTATACATGCATTTCATTTAACTGTTTATTTATATTCTGTAGTTTAGAACCGGTTGGGAGAGAGACTCAATTTCCTTCATCCTCTCTTTTTATATCTGCAGTGCTATTTAGTGTTAGGCCTTGGCAGATGTTTAATAAATGTTATGTAATTTTAGTTCACTAAAGTTTAGCCTATGGCCTTCTGCTGAAACTGACAGCTTATTTGGTTTATTTTTAAAGTTATTTAATATTTTATTGTTTTCTCTCAGATGTCTTCAGAGTGTGTTTGTGTATGTGTATATGTGTGCTTGCATACTCAATAGATGGTTTCTCCCATGACATGAAAGTAAACTGAATTTGAGAAAAAAATGAAAAAAAAATGCTTTTAAAATATTGGTCTCATATTTAATTTTGTAGCATCTTGATTATAATGAATAAAGCATTTTCTTATTGTTCACAGATGCTAAACTTGGATTTCCATATTTACATTTGGTTACACAACATCCTTTTGAGAAAATACTTTGAAATGAAAAGCGAGAAAAATTTTCCTGCTTTGAATAGTTTCTTATATAATAAAGTGTTTTGAATAATCTTATTAATCATGAATCATTTTTGTTAACATCTTTCATACTGATAAGTCCCAATTCATCAATTTTCGGTTTTAAATAAGGTTATACTCTTTAAACATTTACATTTTATGATTCTTAGTCCCCACCCTACTTATTGAAAAAACTACTTTATTCCATATAATCTTCTCTCCAGTGGTAAGTTCAAGATTCCTGGAGATAATTACATGGCCCAAGAGTTAAGGTCTGGATACTAATTTTTTATAGGAAGTAAATTCAGAAGTGTTAGGTAGAGGGATATTTTATGTGCATTCAAATATTTGAATGACTACTGTGTGGCCCGTACTGTCATAGATACTGAGGGTCTATGAGGGAACCAAGATAAAATGAAACCTACCTCTTAAATCTTAGTCTAGTGGAAGAGTTATCCTTTAATCAAAGAACAAAACAAACAAAATAAAATTATCCCAGTGCTATATAAATGAGAAATTCATTAAACTATGAAAGCACAAAATAGATTGGTTTAGTCAAGTCAGAAGTGTCAGGAAAGACTTTAGTAAGCAATTACTGAGCTATGAAGAAGACATAGGAGTTTAAGATGTGAAAAGGAGAAAGAAAGAGCCTTCTACATAGAAGGAATGTGTATGCAAAAACACTAATGAAAAAGGGACCATGGTGTAAATGAGTCCCTGATTATATGTAAGAAATGTGGCCAGAGGAGAAAGAGGAAAATTAGTATAAACTCTAGCTGAAGAATGAGAACTGGGACCTCCCCCCTCCACACAATTTAACAATCAAGGACTGAGAACTGAGGCCACCTGAATCAACAAGACTTTCCTATTGCCTTCAAAAAATTCTTGTTCTGGAAAATAGGCTGTAAACCAATAAATATGTCTCTGGTTCCTTTGGTAAATTCCTACAGACCAATCTATCTGAATAAACTAATCTTGGAAATAGTTCATTGAACAGAAGAATTCATTGCTGTCCTAGACAACCAACTCATTTATCAAACAACAGTTTGCTTAAAACTCATTTCTAAGCTGGGTCACTGAAACTTCAGCTATTATTATGATATAAAATGTGCCCAATCCTAATAAGCTCCCTGCCTTGAAAGATTCTCTTTATACCACTTGAGTCCAGAATTCAAAACTTCATAAATATTTTCATTTGGCCTTCTTCTATGATATTACAAAGACTCTGTCAAGGTGACATTTCCCCAAATTATGGTATACCTAATAAATTTAATTTTGTCTAACCAATAGGCATATTCTGACTCCTTCTTATGCAGAGACTTGAAGACAACATAAAGTTTTCCCCTATTTTCTTGATTCTAACATATACACAATATAATAAATACCCTTGAAATATTTTAAGTGAGGATAGAGTGTGACACTAGGGTGATGGTGTGATTAAAATTTTTGAAGACACTCTGACTTCAGTGTAGTAAAACTAAATGGAAAGAGCCAACAGGGATTATGGAAGTCTAGAGACAATTGGAATACTCATGTTTAGAGATGATGCTAACTTAACCTAGGATGATGGCAGTTGATAGTGGATGTGTTTAAAGCAGTAAATGGCCCATAAAATATTTAAGGTATTGTGATAGATCAAATAGGAGGGATTAGAGACAGTAGGGTACTAAATATGGATTTCAGATTTCTAATTTACATAATTATTTTATTTTGAATTTTTTTTCTATGAATCTGTAAAGAGTATCACTTTTGAAACATTGATGATAAATATCTTTTAGCATAACTGTCTTGACCTATAGTCTGTTTTAAATTGTGAGTGCTCCTTTTTAGGAACATAATTGCTGGAAAAATTGGCATTAAACTTTGTTTTGGATGAAATTATTAGAAAGAAGACTCTTTCAGCAAAAGAAAAATCAGACAGATGTCATGATCCATATGATTTTGCATTGCAAATTTCTGGACTTCACGTAACTGAATGTGTGGGTCAGGCTTTTTTTTTTTTTTTTTGGAGTAGAATTGACATACAATGTTATATTAGTCTCAGGTACACAACATATTTATTTAACACTTCAACACACTACTAAGTGCTCACTAAGATAAACGTACCTACCATCTCTCACTATTCAACATTATTACAATATTATTGACTATATTTCTTACATCCTACTTTTCATCTCTGTGACTTACTTATTCTATAGCTGGAAGTTTGTACTCCTTAATCCCCTTTATCTATTTTGCCCATCTTGCTCTGGCAACTACCAGTTTGTTATCTATATTTAGAAGTCTTTTTTATTTGTCTTTGTTTTATTTTTTAGATCCTACATGTAAGTGAAATCATATGGTACTTGTCTTTCTATGCCTGACCTATTTCACTTAATATAATATCCTCTAGGTCCATCCATGTTGTGCCAAATGGCAAGATTTCATTCATTCTTTCTTTCTTTCTTTCTTTTTAATGGCTGAATAATATCCCAATGTGTATATGTATACCACATCTTCTTTATCCATCCATCAGTGGGCACTTAGGTTGCTTTTATACCTTGGCCATTGTAAATGATACTGCAATAAATGTAGGAGAACATATGTCTGTTCAAATGATTGTTTTCACTTTCTTTGGGCAAATACCGAGTACTGGAATTACTGGATTATATGGTATTTCTATTGTTTAACTCTTTGAGAAACCTCCATACTGTTTTCCACAGTGGTTGCACCAATTTACATTCCCACCAACAGTGTACTAGAGTTTCCTTTTCTCCACATCCTTACCAACACATACCTCATATTTTTTATGCTGCATGTTGTTCAGAAATGCATAGAATTATTTCTCTAGGCAACCTGGAAAATTCAGACTGAGTAGGCCCAAAGACATCCCTGGTCCTGGATTCCATTCTTTCTCTGTTTCTGGAATATAATCCTCAAAGTAAAAGAATACTATAGATTTAGGTGAAGATAGCTCAGCTCTCTCAAGCTATGAGTGACTTTGAGGATTTTCATTATTCAGTTGGCTTATGGGATGGAAATATTTCATCACATGGGGCAAATCAGGAAAGAATTACTACAGTCTCTCTTTGGTAAAGGACTCCCCCCACCACCTTAGTCATTTTGGATATTTTAAAAGCTGTGAATTGAGGGATAAATGGTTGATGTGGTCATGGTTGGAGGTAGTCCCACTGGTTCAGACATCTCCAAACATGTAATAAGCCCTCTGGAAAGGGTCAGGCCTTGGCTATTGATAAGTCTCAGTAAAATATCAGGTAATTAAGGCCACTTTGTTTTTGATTTTGGACTCTGGTCACCATTTCTAGATTAAGAGAGAAAGACCTACACAATGATTGACTACATTATGAATGAAATATTCAATTTTTCAATAACATCATTTTCATTTACTTTATTTTTATTCCTTTTAATACCATTCCTAACCCCCCATAGATTGTCAAACCCTTTAATGTGTTAGACATATATCATTATAATTGCATGTCTACTTGTAAATCAGTAGCATGGATTTATTTGATAAATAGATAATAGATTCCCAAAATTTTTATTGTTACTGGCAATATTCTGTTTCTATAATAATAATATTTGTCCACCTTATTCTGTCTATATCCAAATACTTAAATTGTTTTAAACTTCTCTATACTACACACTACATGTGTGTAGTGTGTACACATCTCTACTACACTACATGAGATTAACATGTTTGTACATAATACTGAGTCAATTATATTGGGTTTTGTACAAAGAAGAATTGCTAGGTGGCTAGGTCTTAGATTTTGTGGTGTGTGTGCATGTTTGATGTATATGTATATGTATACATGTTGAATTTTACTAAGTACTATAAGATTGTTCTTTAGAAGTCTGTATTAGCATTTCTCATATCAAAGGCAAATACAGCATGAATTACATTTCTCCACCTCTTTCTAAACACTAGACTGGATTAAATTTTTAATTTTTGCAAACCTGGTATGTGGGTGGTAATATATTCTTGTATTTGATTCCCAGTGAATTTTTACATATTTCTGTACCCTTATTATCCTTTTAAATATTATCTCATATGAATAATATGTTCATAGTTTACCTATATTTTATAGATTGCTCATTTTGTTTATTGCAATAATTTCTTTTGAAGTCTCTATATTAGTACTTCTCAAATTTAGGGAGTATAAAAATCTTCTTCCAATCTGTCAACTAAATCATAACATCATCTATAATATCTAATTCAAATAAATATGTGTATTTTTAACTTAACTATTTTGAGTTAATTACAAGTTCACATGTAGTAGTAAGAAATGATACAGGATAATTGGTTTCCCTTAATGATAACATCTTGCAAATCTACACTACAAAACCACCACTAGGTTATTGATATTGAAATAGTCAAGAAACATAATGATTACATCATCAAAAGGATCTCTTTTGTTGTCCTTTTATAGTTATACCCATCCCCCATTCTTAACTCCTGGAACTCGTTAATCAGCTTCCATTTCTATACTTTTGTATTTTCAAGATTGTTTTATAACTAGAATCTGATATTATGTAAACTTATAGGGTTATTTCTGTCACTTGACATAATGGTCAGGAGATACATCCAAGCTGTTGCGAGTGTCAATAGTTAGTTCCTATTTATTGCTGAGTAGTGTTCCATCATATGGATATACAGTGGTTTGTGTAACCATTCACCCAATAAAGGACATCTGGGTAGTTTCCAGTTTTAGCTGTTATAGATAAATCTTCTATTGACATTAGTGCTCAAGTTTTTGTGTAACATAAATTTTCATTTCTTTAGGATAAAAGCCCAATCATTGGATTGTATGATAATTATATGTTTAGTTTTATTAAAAAAAAAAAAAAACACAACAGTCTGGAGCACCTGGGTAGCTCAGTCGTTAAGCTTCTGCCTTTGGCTCAAGTCATGATCCCATACTCCTGGGATAAAACCCCTCATCGGGCTCCCCACTCATTAGAAAAACTGTTTTCCCTGTCCCACTCCCCCTGTGTGTTTTCCCTCTCTCACTGCCTCTCTGTCAAATAAATAAATAAAATCTTAAAAAAAAAAAAAAAGTCGGTTATCCAGAGTGGCTATGTCATTCTAGATTCCCAGCACTTACCAGTATTGTTAAATTAATAGTTTTTTTCACATCCTTGTCATTGTTTTGTTTTGTTTTAATTTTAACTCTTTTGATAGTTGTTGTACTGATATGTTTTTGTGGCTTAGTATTTGCATTTCTTTAAGGGATTATGATGTTGAACACTTTTTAATGTATTTATTTACCATCTGTATATCCTCTTGGGTGAAATATCTATTTTTACCTTTGGCACATTTTCTTTTTCTTTTGCACATTTTCTAGTTGCATTTTCTAATTGCATTGCTCTTTAAAAAATTTATTTTAAAGATATTTATTTATTTGACAGACAGAGATCACAAGTAGGCCGAGAGGCAGACAGAGACCTAAGGAGGGGAAGCAGGCTCCCTGCTGAGCAGAGAGCCCAATGTGGGGCTCGATCCCAGGACCCTGAGATCATGACCTGAGCTGAAGGCAGAGGCTTTAAACCACTGAGCGACCCAGGCACCCCTAATTACATTGCTTTTTGTTGGGGGGTGTGTGTTTTAGATATTGAGTTTTGAGAGTCATTTTTATATTCTAGATACTATTTTTTGTCTGATATGAAGTTTGCAAATATTTTCTTCCAGTTGGAAATTTGTGCTTTCATGCTCTTAATAGGATCCATGACAGAGCAAACAATTTTAATTTATTAATTTTTCTTATTATAAATCATGCTCTTTGCCTAGCCCTAGATCCTAAAGGTTGTTTCTTTTTTTTTTTTTCCTGAAAATTTTATATATTTGTATTTTCATTTAAATCTGGATCTGGGCTGTTTAATAGGAGGAGGGGCAAGATGGTTGAGAAGTAGGAGACCCTGTTTCAACCAGTCCCCTAACATGAGCTAAATATCTACCAGAGTACTCTGAACACCCATGAAATCAGCCTGAGATGTAATATTATACATTTCTGGATCTCTACATGGGCAGAAGACATCAGTGGAGAGTTAAAGTGGAGTGGAAATGCTAGGACTGTTATTCGAGGATAAACAGAAGGGGGGGAAGCCACCAGAACTGACCCACTGGAAAGTAATATCCCAATATGAAAGTGCTCTGTGCTTGGGGACCAGCATTAACTTGAAGTCTGGTTAAAAGCACTCAAAAAGGGCAGAAGATCTTAAGGGGCAACTGGTGGAATCAGGCAGTCACAGGCATGGGCATAAACCCTTGGTCCCAGGACAGTCACCACCGGGGACCACCTGTGCCAGAGAGAGTCCAGCGGGGCCCCCAGTCTGTGGTCCCTGAGCCTGTGTCTTTCTGCTGGTGGCACCACCGCTTGGCTGGACATACCCCTATTGCACCTCAGAGAGCTTGCTGTGGGTTCTAGCCAGTGGTCTCTATGACCACAGCCTTCTGACATTGACCACAGGGCCTAAACCCTCCCAGCCCATGCCTGAGAGAAACAGGCTCAATCTCTGATCGGTATCCCTTGGTGGCAGCCTTTTGCAACCTGCATGATCATGGGGTCTGAATGTCCACAGCATGGGCCTGAACTCCAGACAGAAGTCCCGGCAAAGGCAGCCACTGGAAGCGGGCCCCCTGACCAATGTTGTTCATGGTTTTAGTGGCATGGGGGTGCAGAGACAAATGGGGGGCATTGAGTGACCACTGGGATGGTGGCTGGGAGTGCACACCACATGTGGGAGTTTGCAGTGTTCAGGGGAGTTTGCAGAGGGGGAGTCTGTGTGTTCTGGAGCACCCAGAGGGGAACAGTGTGAGGTTTCTCTTTGAGGCAGAGGTCTGGGTGCGGATAGATTCTTTGATGTGACCCTCAAAAAAACCTCAAAAAGCTGTCAAAGAACAAAACCTTGAGAACAAAAGTCTGAAAAACTGATTTCCGCAAAGCCCAGCACCTTGATAGGGGCCAGGGTGACTCAAATCTAGCAAGATTGATTGAAAACAATGCAGCAGGCATCTCCCCCAGAAGACAAGCCAAAAGAACAGGAGGACAACCACCACAGGGTCCCCATAAAACTGTAAAACCCAACATCAGGGGAAAACAATATATTAAGCTTCTGGTATTGCCCTAAAACCTGTATATTTCATAGATATAACTTCTCTTTCTTTTTTTTCTTTTAATTCATTCTCGTAATTCTTGTCTTTTAATTTTTTTAACCTACTTACCATTACAACCGGAGGTTTAATACAACATATTCCATAATAACTTTTTAACTTGAACTTTTTTCATACATATACCTGTGTTTCTTTTTCTTTTTCTTTTTTTAATATACATATAGATAGAAGCTTCAAGGTAATCTTTTTTCCCTATTCAATACTACCTTATATGTAAATAAGTTTAATCTCCCTGTATCTCTGGAAAGTTGAGTCCTTAAAGAAACATAACAAGATACACTTAGGAAGAACCAAAATAACCTTCTTCACCCAAATCAAGGATTTATAACCACCCTACTATCTTATTATTCTGTCAGTGTTTCTGTGTATTTGTTTTTGATCTGGTATTATATAAATATTATTTTGGGGGATCATTTTGGTTGTTTTTTTCTTTTTTTCTTGTCATTTACTTTTGTCAGCCTTTTTGTTTGTTCGTTCTTGTTTATGTACCTTATAAATCTTACTTTGGGGGCTCATTTTGGCTGAGTTTTCTCTATTTTATTTTTCTTTCTTTATCCATTCCAAGTTTATCTGTGTATGGTGTAAGAGAATGATCGAGTTTCATTCTTCTATACATAGCTATCCTATTTTACCAGCACCATCTACTGAAGAGACTACCTTTTTTCCACAGTTTATTTTTTCCTGCTTTGTCAAAGATTATTTGACCATAGAGTTGAGGCTCCATATCTGGACTCTGTTCCACTGGTCTAAGTGTCCATTTTTGTGCCAGCACCATGCTGTCTTGTTGATCACACCTTTGTAATAAAGCTTGATTTATTCTTTTTATTCTTTTTCATTTCTTTTTGGTGGTGACTTCTGATTGCTCTGAAACTTTCCAGTGTTCACCTTGCCTGAATCGTGTTGATATATTCATCTATACATCCCCTCAAACATCTCTCACCAAAATGACTAGGAGGAGGAACACCCAACAGAGGAAAAATTCAGACACTGTGCCCTCTGCCACAGAATTATTGGATATGAACATAAACAGTATGTCAGAAAGGGAATTCAGGGTAACAATTATCCAGGCAATGGCTAGGTTGGAGAAGACCATTAGCGGCAACAATAGAATCTCTAAGGGTGGAATTGAGAGCTGATCTGGCAGAAGCTAAAAATGCTATCAGTGAGATCCAATCTAATCTAAATACTCTAACAGGTATGGTAACCAAGGCAGAAGACCAAATTAGCGATCTAGAAGACAAAGTGATAGAAAGAAAGGATCAGGAGAAGGTCAGAAACAAACAGCTTAGAAGCCATGAAAACAGAATTAAGGAAATAAATGATGCCATGAAACATTCCAAAGTTAGAATTAGTGGGATTCCTGAGGGGGTGGAGAAAGAGAGAAGAATAGAAGATATAGTTGAACAAACACTGGATGAAAATTTCCCTGATCTGGGGAATGGAGCAATTGTTCATGTCCTAGAGGCAGAGAAGACAGCCCCAAGACAATGAGTCTAGAAAGACATCTGACACTTAATTGTGAAATTCATGAATCATAAATTTAGACAGGAGGTCTTAAGGGCAGCTATGGGGAATAGATTCCTTGCATACAGAGGAAGAACCATCAGAATAATATCAGACCTGTCCACAGAAACCTGGCAAGCCAGAAAGGGCTGGCAAGACATATTAAGGGCACTAAATGGGAAGAACATGCATCCAAGAATACTTTATCCAACAAGGCTGACATTCAGAATAGACAGAGAGATAAAGGACTTCCAAGACCAGCAAGGTTTAAAAGAATATGTGACCACCAAGCCGGCACTACAAGAAATATTAAGGGGGGTTCTATAAAAGAAGAAAGAACCCAAGAGTGACATAGAACAGAAATTTACAGAAACAATCTATAGAAACATGCAACATGTTGTCTATAAATTGCAAGCATACTATAGACAAATCTATAGATTGCAAGCTACAAGATGTCAATAAAAACTTACCTTTCAATAATCACTCTCAGCATGAATAGACTAAATGCTCCCATAAAAGAGCACAGGGTTGCAGACTGGATAAAATGACAGGACCGATCCATATATTGTCTACAAGAACCCATTTGGAACCTAAAGCTACATCCAGACTGAAAGTGAAGGAATGGAGAAGCATCTTTCATGCCGATGGGCTTCGAGAGAGCTAGGGTGGGATTCTCATATCAGATAAATTAGATTTTAAGGCAAAGACTGTAGTCAGAGATACAAAAGAATGCTACATCATTTTTTTAAAGGTTTTATTTATTTATTTGACAGACAGAGATTACAAGTAGGCAGAGAGGCCGGCAGGGAGAGAGAGGAGGAAGCAGACTCTCCACGGAGCAGATAGCCCAATGTGGGGCTTGATCCCAGGACCCTGGGATCATGACCTGAGCCAAAAGCAGAGGCTTTAACCCACTGAGCCACCCAGGTACCCTGATACTACATCATTCTTAAAGTGTCTATCCACCAAGAAGATCTAACAATTATAAATATTTATGCCCCCCAATATGGGAGCAGCCAACTTCATAAGCCAACTGTTAATCAAAACAAAGAGTCATATAAATATGAATACATTAATTGTAGGGGATCTTTTTTTCTTAAGATTTTATTTATTTATTTGACAGACAGAGAGAGAGATCACGAGTAGGCAAAGAGGTGGGCAGAGAGAGAGGGGGAAGCAGGCTCCCTGCTGAGCAGAAAGCCCAATGCGGTGCTTGATCCCAGGACACTGAGATCATGATCTGAGCCAAAGGCAGAGGCTTAACCCACTGAGCCAACCAGGCACCCCAGTTGTAAGGGATCTTAACAATAGCAATAACAATCAGCAATAGACAGATCATCAAAGCAGAAAATCAAAAAAGAAGCAGTAGCTTTGAATGACACATTGGACCAGATGGACCTATAGATATATACAGAACATTCTACCCTAAAACAACAGAATACTCATGCTTCCCGAGTGCACATGGAATTTTCTCCAGAATAGAACACATACTGGTTCACAAATCAGGGCTCAACTGATACCAAAAGATTGAGATTATTCCCTACATACTCTCAGACCACAATGCTTTGAAACTAGAACTCAACCACAGGAGAAAGCTTGGAAGGAATTCAAACACTTGGAAGCTAAAGACCATCCTGCTCAAGTATGTCTGGATCAACCAGGAAATCAAAGAAGAACTCAAAAAATTCATGGAAACCAATAAGAATAAGGGCACATTAGTCCAATACCTATGAGATGTGGCAAAGATGCTCCTAAGAGGGCCATCCATCCTCACTTTGAAAAATTGAAAAAATCCCAAATATACCAACTCTCTTTATACCTTAAAAAGCTGGAAAATCAACAACAAATTAAGCCAACCCCATGGACAAGAGGGGAAATAAGATAAGAGCAGACATCAATGAGTTAGGAACTAGACATACAGCAGAACACATCAATGAAACTAGAAGCTGATTCTTTGAAAGAATTAATAAGATCGATAAACCACTGGTCAAACTAATCCAAAAGAAAAGAAAGAGAGCCCAAATTAATAAAGTTATGAATGCAAAGGGAGAGATCATCACTAACACCAAGGAAAAAGAAATAATCATTGGAAATTTTTATCAACAGTTATATGCCAATAAGTTAAGCAACCTAGAAGAAATGGATGCATTCCTGGAAACCTATAAAATTCCAATACTGAAACAGGAAGAAAGTGACAAACTGAATAGGCCAATATCTAGTAATGAGATTGAAGCAGTGATCAAAAACCTCCCAAAACACAAGAGTCCAGGACCTGATGGATTCCCTGGGGGATTCTACCAAACATTCAAAGAAGAAGTAATACCTATTCTCCTGAAGCTGTTTCAATAAGTAGAAACAGAATGAAAACTTCCAGATTCTTTCTATGAAGCCAGAATTACCTTGATCCCCAAACCAAGCAAAGACCCATCAAAAAGGAGAATTTCAGATCAATATCCCTGATGCACGTGGATGCCAAGAATTCCAACAAGATTGTAGGATCTTGTTGTAATAGGATCCAACAGTACATTAAAAAGATTTTTTCACTACATCTGTATCTCTGGGGTAAATACCCAGTAGTGCAATTGCAGGGTCATAGGGTAGCTCTATTTTTTAATTTCTTATGGAATCTCCACACAGATTTCCAAAGTGGCTGCACCAACTTGCATTCCCACCAACAGGTAAGAGGGTTCCCCTTTCTCCACATCCTCTCCAACACTTATTACTGTCTTTTTGGTTTTGGCCATTCTAACTGATGTGAGGTGGCATCTTAATGTGATTTTGATTTGATTTGAATCTCCCTGATGGCTAATCATGATGAATATTTTCTTCAGGTGTCTATTAGCCACTCATACGTCTTCTTTAGAGAAGTGTCTGTTCATGTCTTCTGCCCATTTTTTGACATGATTATCTGTTTTTTGGGTGTTGAGTTTGAGGAATTCTTTATAGATCTTGGCTATCATTCCTTTGTCTGTAGTGTCATTTGTGAATATCTTCTCCCATTCTGTGGGTTGCCTCTTTGTTTTGTTGACTGTTTCCTTTGTTGTGCAGAAGCTTTTGATCTTGATGAAGTCCTAAAAGTTCATTTTCACTTTAGTTTCCTTTGCCTTTATGTCTTGAAAAAAGTTGCTGTGGCTGATGACAAAGAGGTTACTGCCTATGTTCTCCTCTAGGATTTTGGTAGATTCCTGCCACATGTTGAGGTCTTTTATCCATTTTGAGATTATCTTTGTGTATAGTGTAAGAGAATGGTTGAGTTTCATTCTCCTTTACATAGCTGTCCAATTTTCCCAGCACCTTTTACTGAAGAGATTATTTTTTTCCACAGTATAATTTTTCCTGCTTTGTCAAAGATTATTTGACCATAGAGTTGAGGGTCCATATCAGGGGACATCTGTACCCCAATGTTCATAACAGCAATGTCCACATTTGCCAAATTGTGGAAATAACCAAGATGCACTTCAATAGATGAATGGATAAGGGAGATATGGTCCATATATACAATGGAGTATTATGCCTCTTCTGAAAGGATGAATGCCCAACTTTTGTATCAACCTGGATGGTACTGGAAGAGATTATGCTTAGTGAAATAAGTCAAGCAGAGAGAGTCAATTATCATATGGTTTCACTTACTTATGGAGTATAAGGAATAACATGGAGGACATTGGGAGATGGAGAGAAAAAGTGAGTTGGGGGAAATCAGAGGGGGTGACAAACCATGAGAGACTGTGGAGTCTGAGAAACCACCTGAGGGTTTTGAAGGGGAGGGGGGTTTGGGTGAGCCTGGTGGTGGGTATCAGTGAGGGCACATATTGCATGGAGCACTCAGTGTGGTACATAAACAATGAATTTTGGAACACTAAAAAAAAAATTTAATTTAATTAAAAAAAAAAAAAAGGATTATCCACCATGATGAGGTAGGATTTATCCATAGGATGTAAAGGTGGTTCAACATTTGCAAATCAATCAATGTGATAGAACAAATCAACAAGAGACAAGAACCATATGATTCTCTCAATCGATGTGGAAAATGCAATTAATGCATTTGACAGAATACAGCATCCATTCATGATCAAAATTCTTCAAAGTATAGGGATAGAGTGAACATTCCCCAATTTCATAAAACCTATCTATGAAAAAACCCACAGCAAATATCATTCTCAATGGGAAAAACTGATAGCTTTCCTACTGAGATCAGGATCAGGACAAGGATGAGCATTCTCACCACTGCTGTTCAACATAGTACTAGAAGTCCAGCAATAGCAATCAGACAACAAAGAAATAAAAGGTATTCAAATTGATAAAGAAGAAGTCAAACTCTCTCTTTGCAGATGACATGACACTTAATACGGTAAACCCAAAAGAGTCCATCCCCAAACTACTAGAACTCATACAACAATTCAGTAATGTGGGAGGATACAAAATCAATACACAGAAATCAGTTGCTTTCTGATACACTAACAATGAAAATATAGAAAGGGAAATTAGAGAATCGATTCCATAACCATAAGATACCTTGGAATAGGGCACCTGGGTGGCTCAGTGGGTAAAGCCTCTGCCTTCGGCTCAGGTCAAGATCTTGGGGTCCTGGGATTGAACCCTGCATCAGGCTCTCTGCTTAGCAAGGAGCCTGCTCCCCCGCCACTTGCTCTCTCTGCCTACTTGAAATCTCTGTCAAATAAATAAATAAAATCTAAAAAAAAAAAAAAAAAGTCACCTTGGAATAAACCTAACCAAAGAGGCAAAGGATTTGTACTCAAGGAACTACAGAACAC
Source organism: Lutra lutra (assembly GCF_902655055.1). Taxonomy (NCBI): domain Eukaryota; kingdom Metazoa; phylum Chordata; class Mammalia; order Carnivora; family Mustelidae; genus Lutra; species Lutra lutra. The sequence goes on along the minus strand of NC_062279.1, from coordinate 124,553,128 downwards.
TCATGAAAGAAATTGAGGAAGACACAAAAAGATGGAAAATAATTCCATACTCATGGATCAGAAGAATAAACATTGTCAAATGTCTATATTGCCTAGGGCAATCTATACTTTCAATTCCATCTCTATCAAAATTCCACCGGCACTTTTCAAATTGCTGGAACAAACAATCCTAAAATTTGTTTGAAACCAGAAAAGAACCCTAAATGCTAAGGAAGTGTTGAAAAAGAAAAACAAAACTAGGGGCATCATGCTGCCTGATTTCAAGCTTTATTACAAAGGTGTGATCAACAAGACAGCATGGTGCTGGCACAAAAATGGACACTTAGACCAGTGGAACAGAGTCCAGATATGGAGCCTCAACTGTACGGTCAAATAATCTTTGACAAAGCAGGAAAAAATATACTGTGGAAAAAAGGTAGTCTCTTCAGTAGATGGTGCTGGTAAAATAGGACAGCTATGTATAGAAGAATGAAACTCGATCATTCTCTTACACCATACACAGATAAACTTGGAATGGATAAAAGACTTCAGAGTGAGGCAGAAATCTATCAAAATCCTAGAAGAGAACATAGACAGTAATCTCTTCAACATGGGCCACAGCAACTTCTTTCAAGACATATCCCCAAAGGCAAAGGAAACAAAGCGAAAGTGAACTTTTGGGTCTTCATCAAGGTCAAAAGCTTCTGCACAACAAAGGAAAGAGTCAACAAAACAAAGAGGTAACCCACAGAATGGGAGACGACACTACAGACAAAGGGATGATATCAAATCTATAAAGTACTCCTCAAACTCAACATTCAAAAAACAGATCATCACATCAAAAAAGAAGACATGAACAGACACTTCTCTAAAGAATATATACAAGTGGCTGAGAGTCACCTGAAATAATGTTCATCATGATTAGCCATCAGGGAGATTCAAATCAAAATCACATTGAGAAGCTCTTACAATAGTTAGGATGGCCAAAATCAACAAGACAGTAAACAACAAGTGTTGGAGAGGATGTGGAAAAAGAGGGACCCTCTTACACTGTTAGTGGGAATATAAGTTGGTGCAGCCACTTTGGAAATCAGTGTGGAGATTCCTCAAGAAATTAAAAATAGAGATAACCTATGACGCTGCAATTGCACTACTGGGTATTTATCCCAAAGATACAGAGACAGTGAAAAGAAGGGCCATCTATACTACAATGTTCATAGCAGCAATGGCCACAATTGCCAAACTGTGGGAAGAGCCAAGATGCCCTTCAGCAGATGAATGGATAAAGAAGATATGGTCCATATATACAATGGAGTATTATGTCTCCATCAGAAAGGATGAATAACCAACTTTTGTATCAACATGGACAGGACTGGAGGATATTATGCTAAGTGAAATAAGTCAAGCAGGGAAAGTTAATTATCATATGTTTTCACTTACTTGTGGAGCATAAGGAATAAAATAGAAGACATTAGGAGAAGGAAAGGAAAAGTGAATTGAGGGAAATCGGTGGGGGAGATGAAGCATAAGAGTCTATGGACTCTGAGTAATAAACTGAGGGTTTTGGAAGGAAGAGGGGCGGGGGGATGGAAGAGCCTGGTGGTGGATATGAAGGAGGGCACATATTGCATGGAGCACTGGGTGTGGTACATAAAAAGTTAATCTTAGAATACTGAAAAAAATAAAATTAAATTTAAATAAATAAATCTGGATTCAGGGCCTCTGGGCATTTCAGTTGGTTAAGTATCTGACTTCACCTCAAGTCATGATCTCAGGGTTCTTTTTTTTTTTTTTTTTTAAAGATTTTATTTATTTATCTGACAGAGAGAGATCACAAGTAGGCAGAGAGGCAGGCAGAGAGAGAGGAGGAAGCAGGCTCCCTGCTGAGCAGAGAGCCCGATGCAGGGCTCTATCCCAGGACCCTGAGATCATGACCTGAGCCAAAGGCAGCGGCTTAACCCGCTGAGCCACCCAGGTGCCCCGATCTCAGGGTTCTGAAACTAATCCCTACACTGTGTTTCCTGCCCAGCAGGTAGTCTGATTTTTCCACTTCCTCTGCTCCTCTCCTCCCCCCGCCACCCCAACTCATGCTCACTCTCTCTCAAATAAATAAATAAATAAATAAATACTAAATAAATCTAGATTTATTTTGTTTTTTTTTGTTTGTTTCTTTGTTTTGTTTTCCCCCAAGTTTGTATTTAAATTTTAGTTAGCTAACATACAGTGTAATATTAGTTTCAGCTATAGAATTTAGTGATTCAGTACTTACATCCAACACCTGTGTTCATCATGAACCGTGCCCTCCTTAATCCCCATCACCTATTTAATCTTTCCCTCCATCCCCACCTCTCTGGTAACCATCAGTTTGTTCTCTATAGTTAAGAGCCTATTTCTTGGTTTGCCTCTCTTCTCCCCACCATGTTCATTTGTTTTGTTTCTTAAATTCTACATATGAGTAAAATCATATGGTATTTGTCTTTTTGTTTTCTTGTTTCAAGTTTTTATTCAAATTCCAATTAATATATAGCATGGTATTAGTTTCAGGAGTAGAATTTAGTGATTCATCATGTAAAAATAACACCTGATACTCCTGACAAGTACTTTCCCTAATAGGTATCATTCTGTTAACCCTTTCCCTCCCCCCACCTCCCCTCCAGCAACCTTCAGTTTGTTCTCTCTAGTTAAGAGGCTATTTTATGGTTTGCCTCTCTCTCTCCCAACATGTTTATCTGTGTTGTTTCTGAAATGCTGCATATGAGTGAAATTATATGGTATTCATCTTTCTCTGACTGACTTATTTTGCTTACTACTTTAGCTTCATCCACATTATTGTAAATGGCAAGATTTCATTCCTTTCTATGGCTGTGTAATATTCCTGTGTGTGTGTGTGTGTGTGTGTACAAATCTCTCTCTCTCTATATATATATATATACATATATGTATATATATATATATAATCTCATCTCTCTATATATATCATCTCTTCCATAGTGTGTGTGTATGTATGTATATATGTGTGTGTGTGTGTGTATATATATGTGTGTGTATGTATGTAGGGGTGTGGGGTGTGTGTGTGTGTGTATATATATATATATATATATATATATATATATATATATCACCTCTTCCTTATCCTTTCATTAGTCAGTACATATTTGGGCTCCTTCCATTAGTTGGCTATTATTGATAATGCTGCTATAAACATCAGGGTGCATGTATCCCTTTGAATCAGTATTTTTGTATCCTTTAGGTTGGTACCTAGTAGTGCAATTGCTGGATCATAGAGTAGTTCTATGTTTAACATTTTGAGGAAACTCCATACTGTTTTTCAGAGTGGTGGCATCAGTTTGCATTCCCACCAATAGTGTGAGAGGGTTTCCCTTTCTTCCATCCATGCCAAAACATATTGTAGTTAGAATTGTATTTTATATAAAGGTCATGATATGAATCAAGATTCTTGTTTTTTTGTTGTTGTTGTTATTGTTGTTGTTTTTTCAGGGGCTGAGGAGAGCTACAGATGTTATGTTGTTCTAGCACTGTTTGTTGAAAAGGGTAACCTTTTTCGATTGGATTGCTTTTTCTTCTTTATCAAAAATCAGTTGAGCATATTTATGTGCCTCTATTTCAGGATTCCCTGTTTTTTTGGAACAATCCAAGAGTCTTTCCCTCTACCACAATATCCTTCTACCACACTTACCTTGTTTCAGTGCCGATGTAACAGGCCTCATACGAGGTAGAGGGCTACTCCACCATTTATTCTTCAATATTTTAAATCTATTCTAGAGTCTATGTCTTTCTATATTAGTTTTAGAATAAGTTTTCTATGTCAACAAAAAAAGCCTTACTAGAATTTTATATGGATTACATAAGGCTTTAAATCATTTTAGGGAGAAGTGATATCTGTACTAGGTTGAGTCTTCCAATATTTCTCTCCATTTATTTTGCTCTTCTTTTATTTCTTTCATCACCATTTAAAAAGACTCATTGTACAGATTCTATACAAGTTTTGTTAGGTATATAAGTATTTTATGTTTTTCAGCATGATTATAAATAGTATTATGTTTTGAATTTTGGTTTCCACATGTTAATTATTTCTATGCAGGAGTGTGATAGATCCATCTGTGTCCTTGCATCCTACAAAATTGCTGAACTAACTTATAAGTCCAGGAGATTTTTTTGGTAGATTTGTTGGGATTTTCTATATAAGCAATCATCTAAAATTATGGACTGTTTCATATCTTTCTTTCATATCCCTTCTATTTTTTTCTTATCATATTGGTTAGAACTTCTGATGCTAGGCTGGATAAGAGTGGTGAGAACAAATATCCTTGACTTATTCCAGATCTTAAAAGGAACACATTCAGTCTTTCACTATTATGAAGTTAGGTATAAGTTTTCTGTAGATGCTCTTTATCAAGCTGACATAGTTCCTCTCATTCTTAACTCAGTAAGAGTTTTTAACCTTAATGATTATTGGATTATGTCAAATATTTATTCTGTACCCACTAATGTGATTATATTTTTAATTAGCCTGTTAATTATATTGATTTATTTTTAAATATTGAACCAGCTTTTTAAACTTGAAATAAATCTCACTTGGTCATGATATATAATTACTTATGTAATGATGGATTTGACTTGCTAATACATTGTTGAGGACTTTTGTATCTATGTTTATTAGAGATGTCACTCTATTCTCTCTTTTTTTGAGATGTCAATCCATTCTTGTTTTTGTTTTTTTTTTTTTTTGTACTGTTTATATGGTTTTGTATCAAGTACTATTGTCAAAAAATCAGTTAGGAAGTATTCTCTCTCTCTTTTTCTCAGAGATTTTATAAAATTGGTTTTAATTCTTTAAAATATTTGTGTCTATAGGGTGCATGGTTGGCTTAGTCAGCTAAGTGTCTGCCTTCAGCTCAGGTTATGATCTCAGGGCCCTGGGATCTGACTGGGCCGGGGTCCCTGCTCAGTGGGAGCCTGCTTCTCCCTCTGCACCCTCCCCACCTATGCTCTCTTTCTATCTCAAGTAAGTAAATAAAATCTTGAAAAAATAAAATGTTTGTGTATATTAAAACAAATTAATCAATTCCATCTTTTTTTGTTTTTTTTGCTTAGTATATACTATTTGAGATTTTTTTAAAAAATAAATATTTTCCAATCTCTGATTCAAAAAGATATACTGCAAAACTTTACTTTTCAGACTTAAGCTTTTACCCACCATGATTCTGAGTTTATATGTTGTATTAGGAAATATTTCATTTTTTATAGTGTGAGCTAGTTTACATAACTCTATTTACTATTCTTTTTTTTCAATATTTTCTTTAAATTCTAGTTAGTTAACATATAGTATAATATTGACTTCAGAAGTAAAGTTTAGTGATTCATCACTTACATATAACACCTAATTCTAAATACAACAAGTACACTTCTTTTTTTTTTTTTTTTTTTTTAAGATTTTATTTATTTATTTGACAGAGAGAAATCACAAGTAGGCAGAGAGGCAGGCAGAGAGATAGGAGGAAGCAGGCTCCCTGCTGAGCAGAAAGCTCGATGTGGGGCTTGAACCCAGGACCTGGGATCATGACCCGAGCCGAAGGCAGCGGCCTAACCCACTGAGCCACCCAGGCGCCCCCAACAAGTACACTTCTTAATACCCATCACCCAATTTAGCCCATCCTCCCTTTCATTATTAATTTGCCATTCAATGTTAATGTTGTCAAGTTTCTATATAAATCTGGACGTATTCCATTGGTATATCTATGTTTCTATTATAGTGTTTTATGACTTATTATAATAGCATTTACATCTTCATAAATAATAGATCAATTACAGCTTCTCTGACATTTATCTAAGTTTTAGAAATCCATCTATTGTTAGCCTTTCCTTTAAATTTTAAGATGCAGAGTTTTTCAAAATGTCCAAGTGAAAATTTTGTTGTCTTTATATTAATATTGAAATAATTGATAATATTGTCCCATCCCTCAGTATGTTATGCATTTCTATTTATTAAAATCTTCTATGTTCTTTAAGAAAGGTTTAAATTTATCTCTAAAAATTTATCTGTAATGGAGATTTGTCCTTTCTCCCCTATTTATTTATTCAGTAATTAATTTATACACATTTTTTCCCAAAAAATATAAGTGGGCAAATGTTGGTTGTTTTTAAAAAGTTACACATTCAAGCTTTAAGATATTATTGATAATTTTTTTCTCTTTTACTGAAATTGAGTTGGATAAAACTTGCTTATTACTTTTATAAAATTACTTCTAGAACTTTTCTAAAAAGGAAAGTTGGGGGATGGGAAATGACCAAGAGAAGAAAGTATGGAGGTTAATTTAACGCAAAGATAATTGTTAACTGGTATTTCTATGATATATTGCTTGATACAATTGGCTCAACTTACATATGTCACAGGGATTTCCACTCCATTTAACCTAAAAAGCCATTTAACCTGAGCTATTATTTCTCTTCATTTCAGGCTAAACTCAGAAATAACTTTGATTTGTCCTCCCTCCCATAATTGCTATATGAAGACCTCAATGCTTATTTTAAAAATCAATTAAGGGAGTTAGTTATGTGGAAGAAATGTGAAATGTGAAGAAATTTGGCTTTAAACTGATGTTGTATAGCCAGTGTTAATGCTGCTTTTGCTATGACTCACATGGATTACAGTTGCCAGGCCAGTATCTACAAGTCTCCATATCATCAGACTTCTTTTATTTATATGACCTCTTGTTTTGTTTCTCATAACCCTTACATCTTGTTACATCAATCTTGGAGTTACTTGAACACTCCAGGTTTGCACCTGTTTTAGAATTTTTGCACTTACTCTCTCCCCTTTTGGAATGGTTGTTCCTAGATAATGTTATTCACTATCTCTTTCTCCCTTCTGTTTATATTCTAAGGTAATTTCTCAGTGAGTTCTTCCTTTATTACCTTAGATTATAATAACTATCCACTTTATTAACAGTTTCTAAATTCTTTCCTACTTTATATCTCATCATATAATTTATTACCATGTAACAGACTATATGTTTGTCAACTATTTCTGCATGAGGGCATGAATTAGTCTTTGTTTCTTCACCTGTGTTTCTATAACACCTAGAGTAGCTCTGGATACTTAGAAGGCACTCAGTAAATGTTAGCCATTTTTTAAAGACTTATAATCAAATATTTAAATGGCTCTTCTAGATTTATATTACTGTGCAACAAAATTTATATATAGGTATATATATATTATAGTATCATAAATTTACATATAATTTTGCACACTAATAAGAGGTAAATCGAATTGGATATATACCCTTTATATTTCCTAAGGGTGTGCGTGTGTGTGTGCGTGTGCACGTAGTTATAATAGATCAAACTAGCAATGGCTACTTATTTTTACACTGGTAAATTCCCATTAGAGATAAATGTAGTATAAGCTATGAACCTTTTGGGGTACCTGAATGGCTTAGTTAAGTGTCCGACTCTTGGTTTTGACTCAGGTCATGATCTCAGGGTAGTGAGATTGATCCCCATGTCCAACCCCACGTCAGGCTCCATGCTGGGAGTGGAGACCGCTTGAGATTCTCTCTCTTTCACTGCCCATTCCTCCAATCAGCCTCGCTGTATCACATTCTGTCTTTCTATAAAAAGAATAAATTAAAATAAGCTATGAACCTTTCAGCATAAAGATGAGTTCTGAAAAAAAAAATTCTCTGCAGAAATTATCATCCTTTCTCTCTTCCAGTTTTCTTTCACCTGAAACTAATGACCATAATTTTTAGTAAAAAAAAATTCTGTGATAGTTCACCTCCTAAAAAAAGAAAGGAGAAGTGTAGAATACATGCTCATAGGTTATAACTAAATATGACTGCCTTTCTAGGTTCTAATTTTAATACAAACATCAAATATATTTTGTATAAATCTAGATAAGATTTCAAGGAATTGTGGGGGAATAAATAGTAGGTTTATGTTGTATCTAACAGAAGTTTGCTCTTTATAAACATAAGTAAGCACAAGATACTCTCCCAGGGACCATAAACATACATTGTACACAGCTGCTGAGAAATCTGACACTTGTGTTCTTCTGATAGTGAGATTACAAAGTTGTCCTTTTCTTTTTTAACTCATTTGGCCATCTTTTATCATAGACATGACCTTTCTGCTTTGTATATGTGAATTGGAGGACAGGCAAGTATGAATATTACTTTTTTACAGTTTTGCTAATATTATTTTTCTTTTCCTTTGGTGAGGTTCAAATTCATTATATCTTTCAAAAGAACTTAGTTGAGAATAACACTCAGCAACTTCTTTGGATGTTCTCCAAATTTCAGCATATTATGTCCTCTTTAAGCTTTAGAGCAGTTCAGCAAAACTTGTGGTTTCAATTTGATTTCACAATTTTAAAATTCACTTCCAAAACATTGCCATCATTAGTGTTCAGTTTTGTAAGTTATTAAGCTAGTTTTCTTCACTTGTAACCCATCATTCTACACAATGATTTGTGATATGGGGGCTAGAGCTCTGCAAACTACAGCTCTGCTTTGTAAGCTTATTTCCTGGTAGGCTCTGCCAGCAGAGGGAAGATTGGGAGCCTGGAAGAGAAAGAAATAGTTTCTTTCTCTTTGCTTCTTTAGACTTCCTATTCCCATTAATGGCACACAGCCTTGGTTCTTCATGTCAGCAATAGTAGGTTCATTACAGTTGCAACCTTTGGGAATTTTTCCAATACTTGCACTTGTGACCTTTTCATTACACTGGCATGAAGTGGCCAGTGTCCCTCCTCATCCTTAAAGCCCCTCTTCTAAGCTCCGAGATACAGCACCAGACAAATAGCACCCCTAGAACATTGAAGTTCAGCTTAGGAGGACCCTTTTCCAAACTTGGAAGGTTTTAGTAATCCCAATCTCTTCCCCTTGTTGTCCTACTTCAAGGGGTGATATCTGTTTCTTATTGTTTCCAAAATAATACCTTAGTTTCTCTTTGTCCTAATTTTTCAATGGGTATTTAACCGTTCTTTATATAAAGTTCTCTCTGTTAAAATAACTGGAATGGTAATAATTTGGTATGGTGACAGATGATAACTAGAATTATTGTGAGGATCACTTTGTAATGTATAAACATGTTGACTCACTATGCTGTGCAACAGAAAATCATAGTATATTTTAGATCAGTCATACTTCATTAAAAACAAAAGAACTCTGATTTAAGTCTCTTGACCACTATCACTGATATGAGTGTCCTTTAGGATCTCCCTCTCCATCTCTTTTTGGATATTACTGAATGTCTCTTTAAGATATTACAGTAAACATATCAATGATTTTTTTCCCTTCTTGCTTTTATTTATTTATTTATTTATTTATTTATTTATTTATTTATTTTCAGCATAACAGTTTTCATTGTATTTGCACCACACCCGGTGCTCCTTGCAATCTGTGCCCTCTCTAATACCCACCACCTGGTTACCCCAACCTCCCACCCCTGCCCCTTCAAACCCCTCAGATTGTTTTTCAGAGTTCATAGTCTCTCATGGTTCACCTCCCCTTCCAATTTCCCTCAACTCCCTTCTCCTCTCTAACTCCCCTTGTCCTTTTTGCTATTTGTTATGCTCCACAAAAAAGTGAAACCATATTTGACTCTCTCTGCTTGACTTATTTCACTCAGCATAATCTCTTCCAGTCCCGTCCATGTTGCTACAAAAGTTGGGTATTCATCCTTTCTGATGGAGGCATAATACTTCATAGTGTATATGGACCACATCTTCCTTATCCATTCGTCCATTGAAGGGCATCTTGGTTCTTTCCACAGTTTGGCGACCGTGGCCATTGCTGCTATAAACTTTGGGGTACAGATGGCCCTTCTTTTCACTACATCTGTATTTTGGGGTAAATACCCAGTAGTGCAATTGCAGGGTCATAGGGAAGCTCTATTTTTAATTTCGTGAGGAATCTCCACACTGTTCTCCAAAGTGGCTGCACCAACTTGCATCCCCACCAACAGTGTAAGAGGGTTCCCCTTTCTCCACATCCCCTCCAACACATGTTGTTTCCTATCTTGCTAATTTGGCCATTCTAAGTGGTCTAAGGTGGTATCTCAATGTGGTTTTAATTGAATCTCCCTGATGGCTAGTGATGATGAACATTTTTTCATGTGTCTGATAGCCATTTTTATGTCTTCATTGGAGAAGTGTCTGTTCATATCTTCTGCCCATTTTTTTATATGATTGTCTGTTTTGTGTGTGTTGAGTTTGAAGAGTTCTTTATAGATCCTGGATATCAACCTTTTGTCTGTATTGTCATTTGCAAATATCTTTTCCCATTCTGTGGGTTGCCTCTTTCTTTTGTTGACTGTTTCCTTTGCTGTGCAGAAGCTTTTGATCTTGATGAAGTCCCAAAAGTTCATCTTCGTTTTTGTTTCCTTTGCCTTTGGAGACATATCTTGAAAGAAGTTGCTGTGGCTGATATTGAAGAGATTACTGCCTATGTTCTCCTCTAGGATTCTGATGGATTCCTGTCTCACGTTGAGGTCTTCTTTCCATTTTGAGTTTATCTTTATGTACGGTGTAAGAGAATGGTCGAGTTTCATTCTTCTACATATAGCTGTCCAGTTTTCCCAGCACCATTTATTGAAGAGACTGTCTTTTTTCCACTGTATATTTTTTTCCTGTTTTGTCAAAGATTATTTGACCATAGAGTTGAGGGTCCATATCTGGGCTCTCTACTCTGTTCCACTGGTCTATGTGTCTGTTTTTATGCCAGTACCATGCTGTCTTGGTGATCACAGCTTTGTAGTAAAGCTTGAAATCAGGTAACGTGATGCCCCCAGTTTTATTTTTGTTTTTCAACATTTCCTTAGCGATTCGGGGTCTCTTCTGATTCCATACAAATTTTTGGATTATTTGCTCCAGCTCTTTGAAAAATACCGGTGGCATTTTGATTGGAATGGCATTAAAAGTATAGATTGCTCTAGGCAGTATAGACGTTTTAACAATGTTTATTCTTCCAATCCAAGAGCATGGAATGGTCTTCCATCTTTTTTTGTCTTCTTCAATTTCTTTTATGATTGTTCTATAGTTCCTCGAGTACTGATCCTTTACCTCTTTGGTTAGGTTTATTCCCAGGTATCTTATGGTTCTTGGTGCTATAGTAAATGGAATCGATTCTCTAATTTCCCTTTCTGTATTTTCATTGTTAGTGTATAAGAAAGCCACTGATTTCTGTACATTGACTTTGTATCCTGCCACGTTGCTGAATTGTTGTATGAGTTCTATTAGTTTAGGGGTGGAGTCTTTTGGGTTTTCCATATAAAGAATCATGTCATCTTCAAAGAAAGAGAGTTTGACTTCTTCATTGCCAATTTGGATACCTTTTATTTCTCTTTGTTGTCTGATTGCTGTTGCTAGGACTTCTAATATGATGTTGAACAAGAGTGGTGAGAGTGGGCATCCTTGTTGTGTTCCTGATCTCAACGGGAAGGCTGCAAGCTTTTCCCATTGAGGATGATATTTGCTGTGGGTCTTTCATAGATAGATTTTATGACGTTCAGGAATGTTCCCTCTATCCCTATACTTTGAAACGTTTTAATCAGGAATGGATGCTGGATTTTGTGAAATGTTTTTTCTGCATCAATTGCGAGGACCATGTGGTTCTTCTCTCTTCTCTTATTAATTTTTTCATTCACATTGATTGATTTGCGAATGTTGAACCATTCTTGTAGCCCAGGAATGAATCCCACCTGGTCATGGTGGATAATCTTTTTAATGTGCTGTTGGATCATGTTTGCTAGGATCTTGTTGAGAATCTTAGCATCCATATTCATCAGTGATATTGGTCTGAAATTCTCCTTTTTGGTAGGGTCTTTGCCTGGTTTGGGGATCAGGGTAATGCTGGCTTCATAGAAAGAGTCTGGAAGATATCCTTCTGCTTCAATTTTTTGAAACAGCTTCAGGAGAATAGGTGTTATTTCTTCATTGAAAGTTTGGTAGAATTCCCCAGGGAATCCGTCAGGTCCTGGGCTCTAGTTTTTTGGGAGGTTTTTGGTCACTGCTTCAATCTTGTTACTAGATTTCGGTCTATTCAGGTTGTCAATTTCTTCCTGGTTCAATTTTGGGAGTTTATAGTTTCTAGGAATGCATCCATTTCATCTAGGTTGCTTAGCTTATTGGCATATAACTGTTGATAATAACTTTTGATGATTGTTTCTACTTCCTTGGTGTTAGTTGTGATCTCTCCCTTTTCATTCATAATTTTATTAATTTGGGCTTTCTCTTTTTTCTTTTGGATTAGTGTCGCCAATGGTTTATCGATCTTATTGATTCTTTCAAAAAAAACAGCTTCTAGTTTCATTGATATGTTCTAATGTATCTCTGGTTTCTACCTCATTGATCTCAGCTCTAATCTTGATTATTTCCCTTCTTATGTGTGGAGTTGGTTTGATTTGTTGTTGATTCTCCAGTTCTTTAAGGTGTAGAGAGAGCTGGTGTGTTCTGGATTTTTCAATTTTTTTGAGGGAGGCTTGGATGGCTATGTATTTCCCCCTTAGGACCGCCTTTGCTGTATCCCATAGGTTTGGGACCAAAGTGTCTTCATTCTCATTGGTTTCCATGAATTTTTTCATTTCTTCTTTGATCTCCTGGTTGATCCAAGAATTCTTAAGCAAGGTGGTCTTTAGCTTCCAGGTGTTTGAGTTCCTTCCGAACTTTTCCTTGTGATTGAGCTCCAGTTTCATAGCATTGTGATCTGAATCCCATAGGTTTGGGACCAAAGTGTCTTCATTCTCATTGGTTTCCATGAATTTTTTCATTTCTTCTTTGATCTCCTGGTTGATCCAAGAATTCTTAAGCAAGGTGGTCTTTAGCTTCCAGGTGTTTGAGTTCCTTCCGAACTTTTCCTTGTGATTGAGCTCCAGTTTCATAGCATTGTGATCTGATAATATGCAGGGAATAATCTCAGTCTTTTGGTATCAGTTGAGTCCTGATTTGTGACCCAGTATGTGGTCTATTCTTGAGAAGATTCTATGTGCACTTGAGAAGAATGAGTATTCTGTTGTTTTAGGGTGGAATGTCCTCTATATATCTATGTGGTCCATCTGGTCCAATGTGTCATTCAATGCTCTTGTTTCTTTATTGATTTTCTGCTTCGATCTGTCTATTTCTGAGAGAGGTGTGTTAAGATCTCCTACTATTAATGTATTCATATCAATATGACTATTTATCTTGATTAACAGTTTTCTTATGTAATTGGCTGCTCCCATATTGGGGGCATAGATATTTACAATTGTTAGATCATCTTGGTGGATAGTCCCTTTAAGAATTATGTAGTGTCCTTCTGTATCTCTGACTACAGTCTTTAGTTTAAAATCTAATTTGTCTAATATGAGAATCGCTACCCTGGCCTTCTTTTGAGGCCCATTGGCATGAAAGATGCTTCTCCATCCCTTCACTTTCAGTCTGGGTGTATCTTTAGGTTCAAAATGGGTCTTTTGTAGACAACATATGGATGGGTCCTGTCATTTTATCCAATCTTCAACCCTGTGCCATTTTATGGGCGCATTTAGGCCATTCACATTGAGAGTGATTATTGATAAATACGTTTTTATTGACATCGTGCTAACTTTGAAGTCTTTCTTTCTGTAGATTGTCTCTATATTACTGTTCAATGCTATTCTTAGGATTTTCCCTCTTTTATAGAACTCCCCTTAGTATTTCCTGCAGTGTTGGCTTGGTGGTTGAATAGTCTTTTAAGCCTTGCCGATCTTGGAAACTCTTTATCTCTCCATCCATTTTGAATGTCAGTCTTGCTGGATAAAGTATTCTTGGCTGCATGTTCTTCTCATTTAGCACCCTGAATATATCTTGCTATCCCTTTCTGGCTTGCCAGGTCTCTGTGGGCAGGTCTGATGTTATTCTGATGGGCTTTCCTCTGTAAGTAAGGAGCCTCTTTGTCCTAGCAGCTTTCAAGAGATTATATCTACAATTATGATTCCTCAATTTGACTATCAGGTGCCTTGATGTTTTTTTGGAATCTATAATTTTGGGTGGAGACCGTTCGGCTTCTAGTACATGAATGCTGGTTCCATTCGTGAGATTGGGAAAATTTTCATGAAGAACTTGTTCCACTATATCTTCTAGACTTCTTTCTTTCTCTTCCCCTTCAGGAATTCCAATAATTCTGACGTTGGAACATTTCATGGCATGATTTATTTCCCTGATTCTGTTTTCGTGGCTTCTAAGCTGTTTGTTCCAGGCTTCCTCCTGATCCTTGCTCTCTATCTGTTTGTCCTCCAGATCACTAATTCTATCTTCTGTCTCAGTTACCCTAGCTTTGAGAGAATTTAGATTAGATTGAAACTCATTGAGAGGGCGCCTGGGTGGCTCAGTGGTTTAAGCTGCTGCCTTCGGCTCAGGTCATGATCTCAGGGTCCTGGGATCGAGTCCCGCATCGGGCTCTCTGCTCAGCGAGAAGCCTGCTTCCCTCTCTCTCTCTCTGCCTGCCTCTCCATCTACTTGTGATCTCTCTCTGTCAAATAAATAAATAAAATCTTAAAAAAAAAAAAAAGAAAGAAACTCATTGAGAGCATTGTGAACCTCATCCCTGGTAGCTTTCAGCTCTGCCCTAACATTGTGAACATCATCTCTGGTCATTTTCAGCTCAGCCCTAATGAATTCTGTTTGGTCATCCATGGCTTTCTCCAACCTAGCTATTGCCTGGATAATTGTTAGCCTGAATTCTCTTTCCAACATATTGTCTATGTTGATAGCCATTAGCTCTGTTGCAGTAGGTCCATCCTCTGTATTTTTCTTCTGTTGAGCATTCCTCCTCCTAGTCATTTTGGTGAGAGATGACTGAATGGATGTAGCTGGATGTGTCGACCGTGGTGCAGTCAAGGTGCACCCTGGAATGCTTCTGAGCAATCAGAATTCCCCACCCAAATGAGAGAAAAAATAAAAGAAAAAGAAAAAAAAAGAGAGAGAGAGAGAGACAGGAAAGAAAGGGAAGATAAAAGAGAAGTTTCAGCCCAAATGGGCCCCAAGGTAAGATTTATGAAGTATACAAACAAAACAGACAAACAACAAGACTGATAAAAGTATATGACAAGAGAAAGAAAATATATCTATATCTATATATATCTATATATCTAGGCAAATAAAGGAAGAACCTCATCAAAAAGAACCCCAAGTGTAAGATTTATATACTATCATGGGACGCCTGGGTGGCTCAGTTGGTTGGACGACTGCCTTCGGCTCAGGTCATGATCCTGGAGTCCTGGGATCGAGTCCCACATTGGGCTCCCAGCTCCATGGGGAGTCTGCTTCTCCCTCTGACCTTCTCCTCGCTCATGCTCTCTCTCACTGTCTCTCTCTCAAATAAATAAATAAAAATCTTTAAAAAAAAAAAGATTTATATACTATCAGGACAAACACAAAAACACAGAAACACTGGTGGAAGAAAAAGATGGGAGAGTGGTTATAAATTCTCAGTGTGGGCAAGGAAGGTTGTTTTGATTCTTCCTGGATGTATCTTGATATCTTTGTTAAAGGACTCAACTTTCCTAAGATAAAGCGGGATTAAAAATTGGCTTACCTATAGGGGTAGTATTGATTGGGGAAAGGGGATTACCTTGAAGTTTAACTCTATATGAATATTAGAAAATAAAAATAAAAATAAAAAAGGAATAAACTAGGGGCACCTGGGTGGCTCAGGGGGTTAAAGCCTCTGCCTTCGGCTCAGGTCATGATCTCGGGGTTCTGGGATCGAGCCCCACATGGGACTCTCTGCTCAGTGGGGAGCCTGCTTCCCTTCCTCTCTCTCTGCCTGCCTCTCTGCCTACTTGTGATCTCTATCTGTCAAATAAATAAATAAAATATCTTAAATTTTAAAAAAAGGAATAAACTAGACTAAACCAAACTAAAATTTAAAAAAAAAGAAATTTCAGAAATAGAAATGCAAATGAAAAACACAGGTGTATGTATCAAAAAGTTCAGGTTAGAAGGTTATTATGGAATTTGATGTACTGGACATCTCACTGTGATGGTAAATAGGTTAAAAAATTATCTATATAAAAAAAAATGAGCCAGAATAGTGGGAATGAATTAAAAATAAAAGTTGTCCTATGAAGTAGTAGTGGTTGTTCTCTTGTAGTCTTTTTTTTTTTTTTTTTTTCCTGGTTGGTTTTCTGGGGGAGGGGTCTGCCATGTGGGTTTTCAGTCAATGATGTTCCTGGAGTTCATTCCTCCTGTCCCCCTCAAGGGGGTGGGTTCTGAGGAAACCGGTTTTTTCAGGCTTTTGTTCTCTGGAAGTTTTTATGTTTGTTCACTTTTTTTTTTTTTTTCTCTCGCCTTGACAGCTTTTGATGGTTTTTGTAGGTTTAGAGGAAAGCAAACTGCACCCTGACCTCCCTCTCAGAGAGAAGCCTCAGTCTGCTCTCCTGTGGGTGCTGCAGAGCCCACATAAATTCCCCCTATGCCCTTGGCAGAGCAGGTTCCGAGTCGCCGTCCCTCGGGACGCAGGATCTTCTGCTTGTACCCAAAACCACAGCAGCGGTGGCTATCTAGGCAGCTCCAGACCACCAGAGAGGTTCCAAGCAGAGATTGCACACTGAGATTTTCCCACTGTCCCAGGCTGTCCCAGGCACACTGGGCTGTGCCTAGTCTTTCTGGGTCTAAGAGCGCTGGGCTTGCGTGCACCTCTCTCAAGGGAGGCTGTGGGTCACACACGCGCCTCAGGCTCTGAGAGCAGGGCACAGTTCTGAGAGCACCAGGCTGGGCCTTCGCGTACCTCTCTCAGGGGAGAGTTTGGGGTGTGTGAATGCCTCAGGCTCTGAAACAATGGTGCGGGTCTAAGAGCACCGGGTGGGTCTTCGTGCACCTCTCTCAGGAGCGGGTGAGGGGCGTGCATGTCTCAGGCTCTGTGGCATGGCTTGGCGTTCTGCCATCTGGCGAGGCTCCCAGCCCCTCACAGGAGCCAGACCCCACACATTCTCGGGTGTGCTGGGGGCTCAGGGACCAAGACCTGCACTCTCTCTGGCTCAGCACCAGGAGAGGCTGTCCTGGGTCCAGGGACTTAAGCCCCTGTCCCTAGCCACCCTGATTCCCACAATTTCCCCCCCACGATCCTTTGCTCTTTGTGAGTGCTTTCAACCAGTCTCCAAGTTAATGCTGGTCCCCAGATGCAGGGCACTCTCGTATTAGGGGTATTACTTTCCAATCGGTCACCTCTGGTGGCTCCCTCCCCCTTTTGTTTATCTTCTGATATCAGTCCTACGTTCCCACTCTGCTTTACCTGCCCACTGGTGTCTTCTGCCCCTGTAGAGATCCAGACGTGTATAATTCTGATCTCAGGCTGATTTCATGGGTGATCGGAGTTCTTTAGTAGGTAATCAGCTCACTTTAGGATACAGGTTGAAAAGGCGCCTCCTCCTACTTCCCCGCCATCTTTACTTCCCCATATCAATGATTTTTTAAAAGAATACACAAACTAAAGAACAGAAGGGCATTCCTTTCTGATTTCTTGGTCAATGAGATTTTATGAAACCTTTATTGTATTTTAGTCTACATAGATTTTATCTATTTTAAGATTTTGAGCTATTATAAACATCTTTTCAACTTATTGCATTTGTTCTAAATTGATAATAATTATAATGAAATGGTATATCTTCTCTCAGTAGATAATGGAATTAAGTGGTATTTATTATTTTACTCTCATAGTATAAACATATCATATGCCAATACCATTCTACCACTACATACTGAAATATAACCACTAGTTCATTTCTGAATGTCTACTCTCAAAGAAAAAGTTGTAGTTTAATAGAAGGAAAATGGCATATTAGTATCTCCAGATGAATTGCCTTTGGAACAAACTGGTTTTCATAAAGAAATAAACTTCAAAATTAGCTTATGCTTTTTCCAAGGTTGAACTACATGAGAATAAATTCTCTAGTGTTGATCTAAAGGACTTAATTGAAGTCAGAAACACACCAACGTTGTTTTTTGTTTTTGTTTTTTTTTCACATGAGAGTCAGTAATCAAACAATTAACATATTTAAAAGATTCTGAAAACTCATTCTGGGCCAGCCAAAATAATAATAAAAAAAAATTATGGCACAAAACAATGAAATTCAAAATGTTCCAAACTTTCTCTATTAGAGAGTCTTCAGCTGTTTCAAGAGCATTTATGTTTCAATTACATAGCTCTGGGTTAATGCATCAGTAATTTTTAGTAAGTAAGCATCTATATTCAGAGGATATCCTCCAATGAGCAATGATAGTTCATCTGCCTATAAAGAATACCTTTAGGGCGCCTGGGTGGCTCAGTTGGTTAAGCCGCTGCCTTCGGCTCAGGTCATGATCTCAGGGTCCTGGGATCGAGTCCCGCATTGGGCTCTCTGCTCAGCAGGGAGCCTGCTTCCCTCTCTCTCTCTCTGCCTGCCTCTCTGCCTACTTGTGATCTCTCTCTGTCAAATAAATAAATAAAATCTTAAAAAAAAAAGAATACCTTTAATACACTATAAAATCAAGTAGTTCTAAAAGTGTCTTTATATATGACTTGTTCTTTACCACTTATGTTTGAAAAATACTCATGTTTAGGAAAACTTATATCAACATCAAGTTTTAAATGGAATATGTGAATTAACCTCATTTATTCTTATGACAGTTCATTAAGAAACCATTAAGAAAAATGAAACTACTGTATCATTTTAAAGACTTTCCTTTTTTAATATAATTGCCTGAAAATAAACATATATAGAGTTTATATGTTATATATCTCAAATATACAATAAAGAACACTAATGAAAAATTATTCTTTAAAGACAATAACTATGAACAATTATTTTGGCAATTCAGTTATTGACTAATGATTAAAAGAAATGAGGTTTCACTGGGTTTGAATCAAGTGTGCACAAAGTACATTCTCTTTAGAGCAAGATCTTTCTCTTTCCATGCTATACTTTTAATTTTATCTCTTGAGAACTTCTTTCTTTTTTTTCTTTTTTAAGATTTTATTTATTTATTTATTTGACAGACAGAGATCACAAGTAGGCAGAGAAGCAGGCAGAGAGAGAGGAGGAAGCAGGGTCCCCGCAGAGCAGAGAGCCTGATGCAGGGCTCGATCCCAGGACCCTGGGACCACGACCTGAGCTGAAGGCAGAGGCTTTAACCCACTGAGCCACCCAGGTGCCCCAAGAACATCTTTCAATTAATATAGAGTGGAAATAAGACACAAACAAAATAAGTTGCAAATCAAATTAGAAATTGAGAAGTCTCTTTAAACCATGTTATAAGATATAATATTTGAACCTCCAGTCAAGTTATACAGCATTTGAAGATTTTAGGGGAGAAGGCTTAGTTAAGATTATAGATTTAACAGCTTGACATATTTGAAATATACTGAAAATATAAGGAGCAGACAAAATGGCTCAGAGAGAAAGCATAGAGACAAGTAGAGGGCAAAACACAAAACTTCAGGAAATACAAATATTTATAAGATTAGAAGAGGAAGGAAATCAACAGACAATGAATGGGAAAGGGCAGTCAAGAAGGTAGAAGAATTGTACATAAAGTGGTAAGAGAGTTGTAAGAAGGAATTACAAAGTGTAATGTATTATAAGGAGGCAAGTTTCCAAGAAAACTGAGAATTGCTCATTTAATTATTTAAAAGCTTTATCAGTAGACTTTACTAAAATTATATTAGGAAATGTGTGGCACATGGTATAATTTAATAATTTAAGTGGAACAAATTAAGATAAAATAAAATAAATATTTCAAGAAAAAGAATGTAGCTCTTAAAGAGGAACACATGTAGATAATCCAGAAGCATTGTGTTCAAAATGATTTAAATTGAGTGCATGTTGAATGCTTTTCTCAAGATTTTTTCCTCAAATAAATATATCCCAAATTTGAACTTTGAGGCATGGGGAAATCTTGAATAGAAAGGAATTATCTCTAGTTTCAGTACTTTGGAGACTCTTATTCACCTCTGTTTGTTGTTTTAATGGCTAGAAGCTGGTAGAATTTTAACAAAAGATGGAGAGACTTTGAGGGTGATGCTTTCTAGTTTGTACTGTGTAATATCTCAGAGCACTGCAATGTTGTTTATTGTAAAGTTTCTGGCATTTTCTTCTTGGGATTGGTTATAGAGATGGATGATATCAATTAATTGATATCAATCAATCTTCTTGGGATTGGATATAGAGATATCAATGGATGAAGGCATACTAAAAGAACTCTGATAATCTTTAATTTTTATCTCCCACATAAATGTTAAAAAGGACTTGGTAGAAAAACATATCAAAGATAATGCTTGCTAATATGGCAATAAAGCCTTGCCTGGCATCCAAACCCATGATGAAATTCAACAATTGTGCTTGAGGGCTAACCTCATTTTAAAAAATATTTTTTCTTCCCTACAAAAGGAATATATAAAATGTAATCATCTTTTCATTATGACATTGCAGGTTGTATGTCTTACGAATCAATCCTAGTGTAAGCATTCTAGAGCCTTATATATCGAAGAAAATTAATTACAGTATTTTTCTCCTGATATCTTGCTCTCTCTTCCTTAATATGATTTCAGCAATGGTAGTATGAATTCTCTTTTACCAGTCTTTAAAAGAATGGCTGTTTTAGCATGAGTGGTCACTTTGAAAAGAACATCAAATTGGGGGCGCCTGGGTGGCTCAGTGGGTTAAGCCGCTGCCTTCGGCTCAGGTCATGATCTCAGGGTCCTGGGATCGAGTCCCGCATCGGGCTCTCTGCTCAGCAGGGAGCCTGCTCCCTCCTTTCTCTCCGCCTGCTCCCTCCTCTCTCTCCGCCTGCCTCTCTCTCTACTTGTGATCTCTCTCTGTCAAATAAATAAATAAAATCTTTAAAAAAATAAAAAAATAAAAAGAACATCAAATTATTAAATCTATTTTATTATATCTCAAGTTTTAATTTTGAAAAATTTTTTCAAACATATTTAGGCTTGTTCTACATTCAAATCTACTCGCTTTTTGGTGGTACTAAATGAGGACTGTGAGTATTCCTTTACAGCCTTTATCACACTTCTTAGAGTTTTTCTTTGTTTTTTTACTCCACAAGACTAAGCAGTTAGGCAAAAAGGCTGTGATTATTCATAAGTGTATCTTCATGAGCTACCATAATCTCAGTATATGTTGGAGAAAAAGTAAATGTAGAAATAAATTGTGGAATGTGATGGAGCTCTAATATTTGCTTTTTAACAAAACACAGTTTTAATAAAATGAAGTTTTACGATTTCTATGAATGATTAAAAAATAAACATACACAATGTGTTTAGAATTTTCCTTAGAGAAGTACAACTACTTCATTTTCATTCTTGTTGGAAAGACAGTTCTTTTGCTGGAAAGACCAGTCTCATTAATTAAACCCTCTAGAAAGCAATTAGAAAGGAATAATATAATCAACGTCAGTCTGATCAACTAAATAAACCTTGGCAATAAGCAAGATGATGAATGTAGCAACAAGTAAAGACTGTTGACTAGATAATATTTCAAATTACTGTAAAACACCCACAGTATCAAAATACAGATTATGTGGTATTGGTGAATAAATCCAACTCTCTGGCCAGCCCAAATTCTCAAAAAGGGGCAAGGTGAGTAAAAGCTGATTTCTTCTTGATGGTGTTGGGGGCAGTAGAAGGAAGTGTTAGATAGTTGTCTGGTGATCATTTTGGTCTTCCTTAGTTCAGTGTAGGATGTATATATTGAAACATCAGTCCTTTTTCCTGCTTGGCCTAATAAATAAAACAAATAAATGACAATATTTTCTCTATTTTTTTTTAACCATGTAGTAAGTGGAAGGGCAACTAAAAAACGATTGTTTTTTGTTACCTTGCAATACCGTGACCCCACATTTTGTACAGTCGAATTTTGGGACTTTACTTATTGAGTTATGGCAGAGTTTCATCGTTTATATGATTTAAAATAAATTCCAATCATGCCTAGATTATTTCATGGGTAAACTGTATTTTAACTTGCAATATATCTTTGTAAATTACAAAAATTTCATACTGTCCTCAATGTCTTAGAAGTAAACAATACTGTGATTGAAACAACCTTTAACAAATTGAAACTTAAACAAGTATTTCCCCCAGAAACAAACGTTAGTCTGATTGAATGTACCCAAATATAATTTTGGCTTACTTAAATAAATATTTTAATTTGAAAATTTTTTCCAGGGCACATGTGGTCATATAGTAATTAACATATAACGCTGTTCCTCATAACAAAGACGTCTTTTCAATAAATATTATGTTACTAAAAGAGAAGAATTAGAAAATTTAATTTTATATGGGGATTTTTAAAAAGTAAATTTTGAGAGTATAAAATCCACATATCAACACTGAAAGAATAAAATATGTTAACTTCAGTTATATCCTTGAAGATATTCATTAAAGGAAAAAAAAACAATGAACAGTAAGCACAATACAGGTAAGGTTTTTTTTCTTAAATGGTAATTTAAGTAATTTTTCATTATTTTTTTATCATAAGTTAGGTTCACATTTAAAGTTATTGACCCAAATGTAGACTACTATTCAATTGTCAGTAAAACTAAGACAATACTAATCGACAATACTAATTTTATATTGTGATAAAACTGCATTACAAAATTTGCCCAAGGGCTGAATGGGCAATTATTTAATATGTTTACCACAAAGCTTAATTTCTTTTAATGTGTCTCAAGTGGGTTTGATGTTAATTATCACTTTTATGTAAGAAAACTTTAAAATAATTCATTATTTAAAATTCATCTAAATATATCTAAAAGTTTTGTTTTGATATTTGGTTTTACATAGACAGTTAACACAACAGGAAATCACAAAAGAAAAACCTAAGCTATCATTAGTTTTTTGTTATGCTATTACAAAACAATTCCTTCATAAGCAAGACAGCCTATAAAATTAGCTACTGACCAAACAGTAACTTATGCAGTGAACACAGCTTTTGTGTATTTAGGAGAATACATTTTGACTGGATTTGGAATGTTTTTCTGGGCAATCATTACAGTTAAGCATATTAAACTCTTTCTCCTTTATGTCAAAGTTAATTTATAGTTCACTTGCAGAAGGATCTTTATATTTAAATATAACTTTGTGAAAGCTGATGACTATTGCTTAGTCATTTGTTTTTATAGAGATCTCATGTTGTATTTCAGCAAAACTGCATTATTCAAAAATCAACTGTATTCCTTTTTAATCAAGGGAGAGGGATTTTTTCATCGGAACAGGAAAAAAATCAGATTGAATGATTTAGAAACATCTTTATCTCCATCTTCCAAACCTGAAACATCTTCATTTGGCTCCCTGTTTTGTTCTCTGTCATTTCCCTGGAAAGTTTTTTAGTCTCCTTTCTGGATCCTCCTCCTCATTCCAGCATCTAAATATCAGATTAACTCTTAAGTGTTGGTTTCATCCTTGGCTTTCTTGTTTTGTCTTAACCCTCACCCCTGTTGATCCTATGACAGCGAAGATGTCCAAATTTACATTTCTTTCTCCAATCTCCTCACTAACCTCATACATCTAAGTCTATAGTTGACATACACATGAGGTGTTTAATGCATAGCTCAAACTAAACTCACTCCAAACAAAACTTTCATTTTTCTACCTTCCAAATCAATCCCTCTCTTATTTCGGAAAAATAGTTGACTTTTCATGAATTAACTCTGGGAAAAAAAAAATCCCTCTCCCTTGATTAAAAAGAAATATAGTTGATTTTTGAATAGTGCAGTGTTGCTGAAATACAACATGAGATCACTATTAAGAAAAAAAAAATCTAATCTAGGACTCTTCCTGACAACTACTTTTCTTATTACACACATTTAATCCATTAAGAAAATTTTCCAGCCTGACCTCCATACTGTATCCCAAATCTGACCACTTCTCATACTCCATATTGTTACCTAGCACCCTTGTGATAGAAGTGTCAATTTACTGCCAGAATCTCAATTCTAGGGAGGAGTTTTTAGGGAATGGCAAAGAGAATAATAGCAAAGAGGATAGTCAGCCCACACCCTCTACTCATCAGCAACCTCAGGATCTGTCTCAGCTGCAGTGAGCCAACTCCTAAGGACACTGCGTTCCCAGGGAAGCTGACTTCATCAGATGGCTGAGTGAATGGGAAGTATAAAGCCTAATGTTAGGCCTTATCATTTAAATACAGGATGTTCTGCTATATAGAACCCAGAGCATTTTAATGAGACTCTATACTGAATAATGAATAATAAAATGTAAAGTGCTCACTGTTATGTTCTTTGAATTATCCAAATTTTAATGATATTTATGTCTGTATGTATATTATAGACTCCTGAGAATTATGTCCCTCAGTAAGACTATAACAAGATGCTGCTATTATTTCAGTGATGTTTTAACTTCTATTACTTGGAAAATCATGTTAGTTATCACCAGTAGTAGAAATATCATTGCCACTACCATCTCTAGAAACTTTATTTTTGTGCAATTTTGAAAGATGCATTGGTACAAAACAATAAAAAGATATGGTAGGATAGTTTTATAATATCATTAGTTTGAAAAATAATTATTCTAACTAAGTTCACTTGCATTATTTCTTTGGGGTTGTTCCTAAAATTATAAAACATTTGGATCATCTCATTTGTTTATTAAATCTCAGTTCCTTAAAAAATGTTGTAACTAAAAGCTTAATAGAGTTAGACTTATAGGAATAAACTGTCAAATTAAATAATTAACTATTTTTATCTTCTTTGAAAATCTAAAACTTTTATTCCCCAAAGCCACCACGTCATGCCAGAGGGGAAACCTAACTACACCTAAAATAGAATATGAAAAAAAAATTATATATATATATATATATATATATATATATATATACACACACACACATACATACATATGGCTTGAGGTATAAGCATTTCCTAAATCTAAGTTTAAACAACTTAAAGGAACAGATAAAAACAAAATTATAATCACTTGTGAGTTTTTAAAAAAATATGTCTTAAATATCTCCTTATTTAAGTAATAACTTTCTTTTATAACTGTGGGAAAATATAAACTATTTACCAGAAGTTCATTATCAAGTAAATGTTGTGTTTATCATATTGTTTCAGTCAGTTGACCAGATGAGCAATATATAATTGCAATTATAAGTTTTCAGATAATGAAAATATTTTTATAATCTGTGTTCTTATAATTATATGCTCTGTGATGAATTGCTTTATGGATTATATATACCAGCTTCATTTTTTTCTGTAATTAATGTTTAAGTCTATTTAATAACATTTTTACCTCTTGAGTTCAATACAGATCGTTGGAGGCTGATGAGAAGAAGTAAATGAAGGGGGAGATAACTTCCCTTACTTTTATAGATTTTGTTTTGTACCTCTAAGATTTTGATTAGCTCATTCACAATTACTTAAAAGCATCTATGTGAAACTCTCCTGTATGCTTCAAGGCAAAAAGTATCCCATGTACTTCCCTGGCAAAAACATCCTGCAAGTATACCCAGGAATTTAGATAGATAAATCAATCAATCAATCCAGAAATTTAGAAAACATAGATTGGAGAATATCAGAATTTTTATTTAGGGACAGCCTCTTTCTGTAATAGCTATGAGATCTTCTTGCAACCCCCACCCCTAAATGAGGAAGAACATTTTTTCTGTCCTCTCTTCCCCAGTCTGTGTCCCAGACTGATGGATTCCCTCTTCAAGGAGATTCCCCCTCCCAGGGGAAAAATTAAGTGCAAAATATGTACCTCCAGTGGTGCCCCAGTAACATATTTGTCTTATCATAAAATTTTAAATTGCTTATTTCTATTCAGAGCTTAATTGTTCAGATGTTTGGGTTTCCAGAAAAGCAGTTTTCTTTATTAATGACTCTAGTTTCTTTTGTTAACTAGATACTTTGTCATTTATAAAATGATATCTTGGAAACTACTACAGTGAAAGAATAGTTTACTCTTTATATATACAAGACATAACTCAGAACTAATGATTGTTTTAAACCACTTAAGGATATGTATCACAAAATGAAGAAAAAAATGCCCAGTTTCAAATGTTATACAGTTAAAAAATGTGCTCTTTACTTCCATTGGAGTAGTAGAAAAGGGGAGTTTTAAAACAATACCATTAAATCCAATCAATTTATGGTATCTTTGACTGAGTCATTTAAATGAAAAATATATAGAAAACATGCAATCTACCTAAGCAATTCTGTGGCTGGTGATATTCATATAGGGATCCTCTCCTTCACTCTGCAGGATTTTATTGACATGGAATTTAAGAAATTTAAAATGCCTTAGTATTTATCTTTATATGTAATACTTCCAGATGATGATACCTCATCCCAGTGATGTATAGGCATGCCTTGTTTTATTGACCTTCACTTTATTGCACTTTGTAGATATCGTGTTTTTATAAATTAAAGTTTTGTGGCAACCCTGCATTAAGCATTTCTTTTGGCACCATTTTTTCCAACATTTGCTTCCTTTACCACAGCATGGTAATATTCATACTATTTCTAACTTTCTCATTATTATATTGTTATGATCTGTGATCAGTGATTTGAGTTGTTATTATTGTGATATTTTGGGAGTACCATGAATGATACCCATATCAGACTGTGGACCTTATGTTTTATGTGTCCTGACTGTTCCACCAACTGGTAATTCCCCCATTTTTCTCCTTCTCTTTGGCCTCCCTTTTCCCTGAGACATAACAATTTTGAAATTAGGCCAGCTAATAATCCTACAATGGCTTCTAAAGTATTCAAGCAAAAGAAAGATTTTTTACCCCACTCACTTTAAATCAAAAGCTAAAAATGATTAAGCTTACTTTACTGAGGAAAACATGTTGAAAGCCAAGACAGGCTGAAAGCTAGGGCTCTTGCACCAAATAGTCAAGTTGTGAATGCAAAGAGAAAGTTCCTGAAGGAAATTAAAAGTGCTACTCCAGTGAACACAAGAATAATAAAAAAGCAAAACAGCCTTATGCTGATATGGAGATAGTTTTAGTGGTTTGGATAGAAGATCAAACCAGCCACAACATTTCCTTAAGCCAAACCTAATCCAGAAAATTCTCTTCATTTCTATGAAGGCCAAGAGAAGTGAGGAAGCTACAGAAGTAAAGTATGAAGCTAATAGAAGAAAGGAAATGAAAAAAGCAAAGAAGCTATCTGTATAGCAAAAAAGTACCCTTCTTATCACACTACATTATGTGTTAATTTTAAACATTTCAAATTCTATAAATGTCTAATCATCTTTCCATTGTGTATTTAATCATAAAGATTTTTTTTGCAACAAAAACTTTGGCAGATGATTATGAGACAGATATATGAAACAAGGTAGATAAATGAATATTGTACAGCTGAGCAATGAGGGTGGGGCAGAGAAAGCATTGAAAGTGGGACTTGATTAGTAAAGATGTGCCAGTTGTTTTCCAAATCATGTAAAAATGCTTGAGTTATCCACATAGCAGTTTTTTAAAAAGTGCATCAGTTCTGGGATTGCAGAGTTAATGATCTTAACTAGATCCCCTAAGTAAAAGCTGCAGCAAGTTATCTAGGGGATCTAGTTAAGATCATTAATGAAGATGGCTACACTAAACAATAGATTTTCAATGTCGTGTAACCTTCCATTGGAAGAAGATACCACCTACGGCTGTCCTAGCTTGAGAGGAGAAGCCAATGCCTGGATTCAAAGATTCAAAGGAGGGCTGACTCTCCTCTTAGGGACAAATGCAGCTGGTGACAAGAAGTTGAAGCCAGGGCTCACCTACCATGCTGCAGATCCTAAGGCCCTTAAGAATTGTGCTAAATCTACTCTGCCTGTGCTCTATAAATGGAAAAACAAAACCTGGAGGATAGCATATCTCTTTACAGCATGGTTTACAGAATTAGCTAACTCACTGTTGAGGCCTACTGCTCAGAAAACAAAACAAAACAAACAAACAAAAAAACTTATGAAAATATGATTGACTGTTCATTGAATGCACATAGTCACCCAAGAGCTTTAGAGAAGATGTACAATGAGATTAATGTTTTCTTGCCTGTGAAAACAACCTCCATTCTGTAGCCCATGGACTAAAGGGTAATTTGGACTTTCATTCTTAATATTGAAGAGACACATTTTGTTAAGACTATAGCTGCCATAGAATGATTCTTTTATGGATCTGGGAAAAATAAATTGAAAATCTTCTGGAAAGGAGTTTTCATTCCAGATACCATTAAGAACATTTGTGAGTTGGGAAGAGGCCAAAATATCAATACTCATAGGAGTTTGGAAGAAGTTGATTCCAACCTCATGGATGACTTTGAGGGGTTCAAGACCTAAGTGAAGAAAGTAAGAACAGACGTGGTAGAAATACCAAGAGAACTAGAATTAGAAATGAAACGTGAAAATGTGACTGACTTGCTGAAATCTCATGATGAAACTTGAATAGATGAGTTCACTTCTGACCGATAAGCAAAGAAAGGAGTTTCTTGAGATGGAGTCTACTCCTGGTGCTTAGGCAGAGAAGACTGTTGAAATGACAACAAAGGATTTAGTCACACTGTAAAAATACTGGGCCTTCCTTAGAAGCCTGGCCTTTAGGTTTGCTCTCAGTTGTGTGTGGTTCAGTGCATCCTTGGGCTGACCACCAGGTCTTTTTCTTCTATATCAAGTCTGCCTTTCGTCTCAGCTTGTTGTAGTCTTGTGATTTTCCCTCTTTTGTACTTAATTAATATCTCAGTTCTTCTGTTTTGCTTTTGATTACCTGTCCAAATTTTATATATTCAAGAATATTCTCTATAAACTCTTCAGTAGCAAAACACAGAATCTCTAGCTCCCTGTGAACCTTTCCTCAGGAAAAATTTCTAGATACCACCTTCTTGTCCTGTTACTTAAATGTCTCATCAGCCAGTGCCTTTTCTCACAAAGTGGCCATATCAATCCATTATTTGGTTCCTAAAATCATGTCACCTAGAATTCCATTTCCCTTTTTTCCGTTTCTCTACCTATAATAGGCAAAGACAAATCCCAAAGCTCCTAACTGTGGGAATCCAGAATCTAGGCCACACTTGGAAAGAAGCCAGAGCATTTTGTGTGGTTAGAAGGGAATTTGATCACCAGAAATCATGTTAACATGTTCACTGTAATCAGAATGCATTAATGAAAGACAAATTGGCTTCATACTCTTTTTTTTTAATCATGAGAATTTGCATTTTTGCTTGGTTATTGTTATTGATTTTTAAAAAATCTAAAATGATTATTTGAGGCCCTGAAGAAGTGGGGCTAGACTGATGAAGACTGTAGGGAAAAAAAAAAAAAATCACCATCAAGTGAATCTTTGAAACTTTTTAATTTCACTGGGCCTTATGGTTATCTATAAAATCTCAAAGCAGAGGGATGAAAGAATCAATAATAATTTACTCTTATAGCAGAATCTGGCCCATTTAAAAATAATATTTTCTCTTATCTTTTATCTTAGTAATCACACCCATTAATAGGAATCGCAGTTTCTAGCTTATTTCAAAACACTTGCAGATAGTTTACAAAGTAAGCCAACAGAAATATCATGCAGAGATGTGCATAAGATACCCCACAAATGAAAAATAAACAGAGACTGCTAAAAAAGAATGATAGAGTAAATGAAACTTGAAGTTGTAGAACACCAGAGTTCTTTAGATAAAGAGACAAACAGTATATTTTTTTTATTATATCTTACCTGTGAAGTTATTTAGAAACTTTATTCATAACAAGTATATAGCCCAAATGGGGATATTTGACCCATACCTGATGTAATCCAAAGCAAGTTTTCTTTCAACCCACATTTACTATTTTAGTTAAAATATTTTTTTAATTTAGTTATATTATTATTCAAAGAATAAAGATAATACCTAATGCATCTGCTAATCAATTTAGAAAACATAGTAAAGCTCTTTTGCAACTGGAATTAAGATTGTGTTTTAAACAAGTAAAACTGTCAACAAGAGTGGTCCTAACTATTTAAATCATTCTAGCTACCCCACTAGCTTTCATTTATCAGATGGTCAGATCTTTGTGTGAGATTCTGAAATTGGAGTATGACATGGGTGTTCTATGTCATACCACATAATATATAGCCTGTTCTACTTCATGGAGTGCTTGCTTTTTAGAATGCCAAGAAAGGTACTGAATGTATCCTACAGTGTATTACATGTTAATATTATAGCTAAAACTAGAAGTTAAATCTAGTTCTGATCTATAGTTTCTTGGCTGAAACTTGAAAGTAGCAAACTGTATTGTCTCATAGAGCATTTTAAGAGATTATTTTTTCTGCCCTGTTCATTGCATTTGGAAAGGGCTTATTCCTCCAGTATATTTAAGATTCATGTGCAATTTTTCTCTTTCTTTAATTATCAATCTTTTATCTAATGAGTTAATTGTTTATAGTTGGTAATTTTAAAAGCTACTGTTGTGTTCTTTATTTACTGGTTTAAAACACACTGTGTGGGTGGGCAAAACAATATTGCAGAGCCGCCACCATGCCAGCTGGCCACCTCGGTGTCTCATGGTGGGTGTTCAGCTTTGTTCAATTGCCATATGACATGAAACAGGGCTTTGACCCTTACAGCACTTCTGCTTGTAAAAGTGAGCTAAGCTATAAAAATCATGATGATTTCATCAACAGTAGGTCCTCCAATGATACATTCCATGCTTTTGATTATTTACTGTACACGGTCAGCAGAGTAATGCCTTGTCAAATTTAGCAGTTTGAGAAATGTTTAAAAAGTCTGGAAGTCGATGGCGGTTGCTAAAGATTTTCTTTAGACAATACAACCAGAAAGTTATAATTAGTTGTCACATCTTGTAACATGTATTAGACCAATTCAATATCAGCTTCGTTGTGTGGGGTTTCATATCTAAGCTCATTTCAGAGTCTATAGTTATTAGAATATACAATCTCAGGATAAAATTTTATAGTCTGGATTTTGGTTTTATTCTTCTTTGACTATTTGAACCATATTTCCATACAATGCTAATTCAAATTATGTATCCCAAATGCGGAGCTCTTTTAAAGACAAATGTATCCATGCATGATAATTGGAGTACTGATTGATTCTTCTTTTTGGTTTTTAAGGATTTATATGTGCAAACTTATAAAGAGCAGACAAGAAGCAGTGCAAGAATGTGATAATACTAGCTTATTCAACAAAGACTAGAAGACGTTTGGTTTGTTCCACCAGGACAAAGGAGACCCTAATGACCTTCTGATGAACTTAAAATAAATAAAAAATGTTCCTTTATATTAATAAGGAGCAAAATCATTATATCACAATACCTGTTTGAAACTTGAAAACATTATTATGGTTTAGATGTGAGAAGAATGAGGTAAGGAAAGGGCACAAATGCACTGAGAAAATACTGTAGATAGTTATGTAGCACTGAACCAATCTCTGCCAGAGGGGTAGAATAAATGGGCCTTCAAAGTCCCTTTGAGTTCTGAGCACCTACGATTCTAGGATTTGACCACCATAGATGAGATTTTCTATGTTTTGATATCAAAGTGAAGAATTGTTTAGTCTTCAAGTATTATTATTATTTGATTTTCTATAACAGTAAGGGTCTATTTATTTTCAAGGAAACAGTAAAACCTGAGAAGTAGAAATCTCTTTAGTTTTGTCATGATAAGATAGGTACTGGCATATTTCCATTTTTTTTTTCCAAGATGCATTTTTTCTCATTATACCCTGAAAGCCTAAGTCAGTGAAATCTCCACATTTGGTTCACAGGTAGTCAAATTTCAGGGATCTCCTTTACTAGAGTACCTCTGTTACTCATCCTAATCATTTCAGATTTTTTTTTAAAGATTTTATTTATTTATTTGACAGATAGCGAGACAGGCAGAGAGAGAGAGGAGGAAGCAGGTTCCCTGCTGAGCAGAGAGCCCGATGTGGGGCTCGATCCCAGGACCCTGGGATCATGACCTGAGCCGAAGGTAGAGGCTTTAACCCACTGAGCCACCCAGGCGCCCCCTAATCATTTCAGATTTTAATGAACCAGTTAGATGTCGAGAATAAATGGAGTCCATAAATAAAGGATAACAAGATGTTGTGCCAAATAAGAACATTAATAAGCCTACCTTATATTTAACTTGATATATTTTATTTTATATCTGTTTTCTATGACCTAATACAAATAACAACAACAAGCTTCCTTCATAGCTCAGCAAGACTGAGAGACCCATCACCCTCACCCCTGCTACCCTACACCAACCCTAGACCAATCAGGAATATGCTGATCAGAGCAAGTTACCAAATGTTTTTAGAAACTTGTAGATGACCCCTCTAAACAGGCAGTATAGAGATAGGCTTTATAGGGGATGGGAAAAAAAATAGTATAAAGTAGTGCACATCTCCTTAAAATCATCACTTTTATTTTCAGATTAGTCAATATTTTAAAATAAATGTTTCCATATCTTGGTTTTAAAAGATTATTCATATGTTTTTTAACAGATTCTGACATATTATTGATAAGAGAAATATTAAGACTCAAAGATATAATAAGGTTAATAGGAACTTGCTACTATTGAATTAGGGAAAATCTGATTTAACGCAGATGAATTTATGCTGTAGAGAATGAGAACTTCAGGTTAATGTCAAAGAATAACTCAGGGAGTTTGTTTAAAGCATTTGCTTATGTATAAATATAGATGAGAGAAAGAAACCCATGTGAAGACAATCTCTGACCAAAGACAAGGATGGAGCTCAAGGAGGTAAAACCTTATTTTTTTTTTCTTCCAAACTCTGCTATATTCAGAATTGTTGATTATAGCATTTCTTAGTGTGGCATTGTTGAATAAATGGATGATATCTAATGCCTGACTTGCCTCTTGGACAAAATGAACTGTAGGAGGAAAATAGATGAACAAAGAAAAAAAATCCCACTAATAAACAAAAACCAAAACCAAAAAAAAAAAAATCATGAAGTTTAAATAAAACACAAATGCATTAATCTTTCAGGTTACTGAATGGACTCGGGAGGGATCACAAATACAAATTTCATTATCTCTGCTCATTTTAATCCCCCCCATGAAAACGTGCTTGTAATTACTAGAGCTGTATATATTCCTGAGAAAGTAGAATGGCAAATTTCTTAGAAACAAAATTCTGAACTGGTTACTTTAAGTTGGGAATATTTACTCTGCTTGATTTTAGGACTAATTCAGAACATTTAAAGCATGTTCTGGCTGAACTAATAAACTGCTAATTAATAAAATCAGCATCATCACTCTTGGTTACCATCAGAGCAATAATTGATTCATATTGATGGATGCTTGATATTAGGAGATGAAACCTTGAGAAGAAACCAGATATTGTCTCAAATATTGATTACAAAAGAAATATAGTAACTTTACCGTACTCAATTCTTGCCAGATGCCACCATCACCAACTGATCAATTTCATGTTATTACTAATGGGACAGATCACCATCATGTGGTTCCTGATATGATATACTCAGAGGAATACACAATCACTTTTGTGATATTCCAACAAAATACACCATCTGAATAGAACCATAAGGATCTAAACAGAGACACGTTCTGCAAGCCAAGTGTCAAGGTCATGAAAGAAAGAATAAAGACCTATTCCAAATTAAAGGAGATTAAAGAGCATCACAGCTAAAGGCAAGATGTGATTGGATTGGATCCTGACCAGGTAAATGACATTAGTGGAGAAATTATCACAATTTGCATAAGATCTAGGGTTCAGGTAATTTTATGATGTCAGTGGTCTTGATCTTTATAATCATACTGTGGCTATATGATTATGTAGGACAGTCCTTCTTTTTAGAAAATTATTTAGGGGCAGAAGGAGTCATGTCTTTTATTTTCAGATGGTTCAGAAAGTTTCAAGGACTATATATATTTTACATGGTAAGCTCTTCGCATTTAGGGAATCTGGGTGTGAAGTGTATACAGGAATTCTATTTTGCAATGTTCTATAAGTCTGTTTTTATTTCTAAATGAAATAATAGGAAAATACTAAGAAAACCAGTCTCAAAATCCATGATATTCAGAAGTTGCTAGTCATTTCTGAATGATCCATACTTTTAAATCTACCGTAACCATAGTAGTTTTGCCCAGACTTCGCTGACTTTTTTCCAAGAAATCCTGAATAATGTTTTTGTCAGTCACACCTCACATGGTTTTGTCAGTCATGGTTCACATGTTTTGGTTCTATAAAATTTTATTCTAGCTATTGATTTTATTAGAAATTCCTTAGGTGCAAAATTGTTTGACCTTATCCAGAAGAACACATTTACTAAACATTTTCTGAACTCCTTCATCTGGAAGCCTTGAAATACTGCTTGTGTCTACTGAGGCAAAAGTGAAGAGAAGAGATCAAGTAGGTATGTGGATAATGTATCCTCTCAGGGAAAATAAAAATCTAAAGTAGATTTTTCTCAACTCTAGCAAAATTTCACAATCCTTCATATAACTGTCTCTGAGCAAATTCTTTATAATAAATATGCTGGGACACCCATATATGTATTATTGAATCCATCCTTCTGGCCATATTATGTTAGACCAGAATACATATTTCAGCTAAACAGAGTCAAAAAATTGGTTATGGAACAGACTGATCATCATTATTGTTATTATTATTATTATTATTTTAATTGAACTCAGAGACCCATACTGTAGGTTCTGGAGCTAAAGTTTCATTTAAAGTTGAGGTCTGAAGCAGCACCATAATAAACCTAAATTAAGGCCAAACACAGACTATAACAATAGAAAGATCAAATGCATAGGTTAGAGACTTAAGTAGGAAAGACTATTTCTACTAACAGCAAGTGAAAAGGAGCTGTCACAGAGTGATAGATTTAATGTGATAACACATTAAATCCTAGGTCTACATCATCAAAGTCATAGACTTCTTTCCTGTGATCTTCCCTGTGAACTTCCCATTGCCTTTTCAGTAAATTCTACATTTGGGCTGGTCTTAGTTTCTGCTCTTTGAAACAACAGACAACTAAATGTTTCTACTACTGCTCAAAACTAATTGCTAAAGAACTAAACAGTTAATAGCAGATTTTTTTAAAAATTGAAACAAAAAAAAATATTCACGAGACTCCTAAATGTGATACATTCACATGTATTTAGGTAGAGAGAAGATAACACTCAGGATTGGAATATTTGGACTATGGTTCTGGTTCTGTCACTTGTTACTTGTACTAAGTTGTTTTGAGTAATCAGTTTTTATTTTTTTATTTTATTTTTTTTAAAGATTTTATTTATTTATTTGACAGGCAGAGATTACAAGTAGCAGAGAGGCAGGCAGAGAAAGAGAGGAGGAAGCAAGCTCCCTGCCAAGCAGAGAGCCTGATGCGGGGCTCAATCCCAGGACACTGGGATCATGACATGAGCCAAAGGCAGAGGCTTTAACCCACTGAGCCACACAGGCGCCCTGAGTAATCAGTTTTTAAACATATGGATACTAATGTCTTTGTTTTCTATAAATTGAAGAAAACTTCTGTACATATTACTGAGCCTGAAGAATACCATTACATGATAAAGGTGACAATCTTTTTAATACCTGTCACATTCCAAAGTTTTGTATAACTGTTAATGCCAATTGAATTTTATATGGGGAGAGCAGTTAACTTTGGGAACAAATTCCCTGTGACATTTGCATTAAGATTTAAAAAAAAGAAGTCTTAATGGAAAGAAAGGTAAAAAGTCATGCAGAGTACAGTAAGAGCACAATAACAAGTAGAATATAATCCCCATTTCTTTTCTCCATACAATATTTATAGAATAGTCCTAATGCCAACTTCCTCTTTTTTTCTAAACTATTATAGCATTCTGTCTTTATTATTACTGTTTCTCATCTTTGATTTCTCTAAAAATATTTATAGAATTTAAAAAAATGAATAAAAATAATTTTTCTTCCAAATTTTGGCAACCTAAGAATAAGTAATATTATAACTTTGATAGTTTAACTTTGGAGTCTCAGGTTGAATCATGATTCCACAACTTAATTGTCTGTATGGATTTCAGAAGTGCCTGAGTCAAAGTAAGCTACATTTGAGTTCTGCAAGAATTAAACGAGATTGTTTATATGATAGTGAATGCTCTCTGCTTTAGATTTGTGATGAAAATCAGGTTTCTCTGAAATAATTTTGAGACATCTTAACAGTGTTTACTTCATATATTCTACCACAGTGTCTGGTACATAATTGATTGCATTATTTAAAATTATATTTTACAAGTTCCATAAATTCAGCGTCAACCAGGGCACACAAAAAGAGGACAATATAATGTATATACATATAAACTTGGCTGTAGTTGTGCTCTGTGTATCACCATTGTGCTGACAGGACACTGAGAGCCTTTCCTCAGATCTGTGGTTAAAATCTCTGAGAAGGCCTATGATTGGCCAGGCTTTGGCTGAACCTTTATCCTGGTCCATCATTTTTGGACTCAGAAACATGAATTAGGGTTCAGAAAGGTAGCTTGTCTTAGAGAAAAAAGAAATGGTCAGAATTTTCCCAGGAAAACTATAGATGTCTACTCAGGAATGATATCCCAAATATTTAACAGCTGTTAATTCATGGCCTTCAATCAATCAGAGCAGAGGCATGCTGAAACTGTTGGGACAAACGTTAGAGACTCAATTGGAGAGGCACATTAGATGCAGACTGACACTCTTCTCTCCTTAAAATTTTGGTAAAATGTCAACTTCCCACTGAGTCCTTCTTTGGTCACTCTTAACTCCATAGTAGCATACATATAATATATTTAATCTCTAAAAAATTATTAGTAGGTATCTATTTCAACTTAAATGTAACCTCCATGCTATAAAGATTTGATTCTATAATGTTAGATTTCTAGAGTCCAGAAGAGTACCAATTATAAATATTTATTAAATGAATGACCCATGCTCTTTGTCTAGAATGTTGTTGACACTGTTTTGCCTTATGACTCCCGACATTACACACACAGATGGCTACATCCATGAAGCTTATTTATGGAAAATGCCTAAAATCCATGGAAAACGGAAAATAAAGATATCATACATTATCATACTTCCAAGTGAAGAAACTTATTGTATTTGTAAGTTTTTTAAAACGCATATTTTCAAATAGGCTTGTATTTTGGAATTTAAATACTTAGAAATGTTTATTCCTCAAATTGCTCTTTTAGTCTGGATGTCAGAATTCTGACCTATTAAATGGGAGTCTGTTGTAATGAAAGCAAAACACATTCAGGCTTGTCTTTTTGTTCTGTAATGAAAGTCATCATGGTGGAGACTCCTGGAACAGAGTTGAATATGTTTCAAAGCAGGTATTTTCCCTATAAGAGAATGGCCACTGAGGAAGCCCCAATGAATAAGACACAGAAACAATGTTATAGTTCTATGTGCATATTTTCTTTACCTCTGCTTTCTCTAGTTCCCCAGCATGGGATTCCATGATCAATAGGTGCTAGCCTCTTCCAGTTTCCAAGCCAACATAACGTATTCCTTAAAAGAATTATGGTAATAGAGTCAATTATCATATGGTTTCACTTATTTGTGGAGCATAGCAAATAGCATGGAGGACATGGGGAGTTAGGAGAAGGGAGTTGGGGGAAATTGGAAGGGGAGGTGAACAATGAGAGACTATGGACTCTGAAAAACAATCTGAAGGGTTTGAAGAGGTGGGGGGGTGGGAGGTTGGGGGAACCAGGTGGTGGGTATTAGAGAGGGTACGGATTGCATGGAGCACTGGGTGTGGTACAAAAACAATGAATACTGTTATGCTGAAAATAAATTTAAAAAATGATTAAAAAAAGAATTATGGTAATAATCTTCACTTACTTTTAGCTCCAATTTCTCTCATGGGGGGGGCATTTAGAATAATATTTGAAGGGTGGGAGGAATTTAAAATAATAATTGTGTTGGTTTGTTTTTAGATCAGTGATTTTTTTGGTGTGTTCTGGGGGGTGGGTGGGTGTATAACAACCACAACTATGAAATTTCTCAGGTTTCTGGCCCCTGCTGGACCATCTAGCTAGACCCACAGCCAATGTCTAGTATACAGTGGTGAGCTCAGTTTCTGTGTAATGTCAAGATATGGGACTCCTTATTATAGCTCTTTTCACGGTAATTTATTAAATCAGCCTGTCTGATAAGTCTTTTTCTTAAGTACTACCGTCTTTAACTCATGCCCATCGCTACCTAATATGAGATTCTAGAACAAAATTTCTGATCTCAAGCCCACGCCTTTTATCTCAGTCTCTTACATATTCCTAATTCATCCTTAGATGTAGAGTCAGTTGCATTAAAAACAAAATAAAGCAATCTCCCAGAGTGAATCTTTTGTATGCCATGCTATTGAGTCTTTAGTTCAAACCTACATTTTCTAAGCATTTCCATAGTATAGTGCTTATCACGCTCACCTCATAATTTGAACTTAAACTTTTTTTGTTTATTTCAAGTTTTTATTTAAGTCCCAGTTAGTTAACATATAGTGTAATATTAGTTTCAGGAGTAGAATTTAGTGTTGAATCTGCACTTTCTTATTCTTAATGTGTCTTATATGGCTATAGAGGGATTTAGGACTTACCCAATGCTACACCAAAGGGACAGCAGTATAAATCGAAGTTTTAAGAAGATAACAAAAGGGCAATTGCTAAGCCTGCTGCTCATTAATAGAGCAGAAAGAAAGGCAAAATGCTTTATATAGGTATATATATAGGTATAAACTTTATAAGATTATTATAAGATGCTACTGATGAGTATAAGAGATACGAATAAATTGAAAGATAAATGCTGTTCTTGGAATGAGGGCTTAGAATTTTACAGATGACACTTTTTCCTAAATTATTTTAAGAGTTAATGAAATAGGGGTGCCTGGATGGCTCAGTTGGTTAAGCATCTGATTTTTTATTTTGGTTCAGGTCATGATCTCACAGCTGTGAGATTGAGCCCCAGGTTGGGTTCTGCATTGGGCATGGAGCCTGCTTAAGACCCTCTCTTCCTCTGCCCTTCCTCCCTCAAAAAATTAATGAAATATTAGAATTATTTATACAATTTATTTTGGAGGAAGAGATGCTTCTAACATTATTTTGAGAAATGTATAAAAATAACCAGAAAAATTCAAAAAAATAGATGAGGATAATAAAAGGTAAAGAGGAGTAATATACCCTATCCAATATAAATATTACAAAGCAAACGTAATTAAAATTGCTTGTTCCTGGCACAGAAATAGAGTGACAGAAAAAAAACTGGAAATAGACCCAAATATACAGGTAAACATAAAATAAAAGAAGTATTTCAAAATAGTACAGAAGTAGTAGAAGTCATAATCCTAGGAAATAAATACACTTGGCTAGCTGATCCATTCCTTACACAAAAGAAATTCTAGAAAAATAAAAAGTTTAGCATAAGTAAAGAAAAAATAGAATGAAATACTGAAAACTCACATTTCATGTAATGACAGCAAAGATGATTTTGTTAGTGAAAAAAAAATTCATAACCAAAAGATTGATAAATGTAATTGTAAAAATATTTTAAAATTCTCCATGGAAGATACTATGTATACATTTAAAAAACTAAAGGCCAATTTAAAAATATTTATGATATGAGATTGAGGAAGACTAATATCAACAAAATATACTTAAATATAAATAATTTGAAAATAAGAAAATATGTATTGACAAAGCATATAAAATGGGCAAAAAGCATAAATAAAGAGTCCCTCCAAAAGAAATAGAAATACTAGTTTTTAAATTCATGAGCAGAAAGTCAGCCTTTTGAATTTAAAAAGAATAGCAAATTAAAAATATAATGAGGGGTGCCTGGATGGCTCATTAGGGTGCATGATTGACTCTTGGTTTTGGCTCAGGTTGTGATCTTGAGGTTGTTAGATTGAACCCTGGGTCCAGCTCCATGCTTAACATAGTCTGCTTGAGATTCTCTCTCTTGCTCTCCATCTGCCCCTTACCCCACTCACTCTACATTAATAAATAAATAAAAACTTTTAAAAATACAATGAAAAAATATTTTCCATATCAATTTGTAAAAATAAGCTTGATAATCTTATGTTTTCATGAGTAGGGAAACAAGCATTCTTTAACATTTTTTTAAACATATTAAACAGTACATTGCCTTTAGCAGGCATTTTGACTATTAAATTACAAAGGCATTTTTTTTTTTTTGAGCAAGAAATTCTAATTGTAGGATATATTATATGGAAGTACTCATATGTGTACACATGTAAAAAATATATATGAAGGCACCTGGGTGATTCTGTTGGTTAAGCACCTGCCTTCAGCCCAGGTCATGATCTCAGGGTCCTGGGATCAAGTTTCTCATGGGGCTTCCTGGTCAGCGGGGAGTCTGCTTCTCCTGCTCAGGATCTCTGTCTCTCTCTCAGATAAATAAATAAGATCTTTAAAACATATATACACACATATATATACGTATATATATGTGTGTATGTATGTATAAGGATTCTCATGTAGTTGTTTGATTTCAAACTGTGGAAACAACTGAATGGATATTAACTGGAGACCTAGTATTCTAAAATATGGAATGTAATATATATTGATTAATAGTTACGGAATGTACCACTGAAATATATTTTAAAATATATTGTTAAGTAAGTAAAAAAGGGGAGATCAAGAACCATGATTTACCTTCTATGTAAATAAGTAAGTGATATGTACTTATGTGTTTATATATGGTTGAATATCTTTGGGAATATAAATTAGTAAGAAGTATGGACCAGGAAAAAAAAGAAAAGAAAGAAACAAAAAAAAAAAAAAAAAAAAAGAAAGAAAGAAATATGTACCAGAGTGTGGATAGATTCTTCATTTTAGATACTTTTATACTTTTTGACTTATATTAAAAAAAAGAAAAAATATGAGTGTGAATTATATATTCAAATAATAAATGCTTGTAAAATATATTAAAATATATACATCTATCAGTTTAAAAATTCTTTGTCGAAGTATTCTGGATAGAACATGAATTTTGGAGTCAGAAGCACTGGATTCATTTGCTTGCTACAAACCAATTTATAAATTGTGGCTTTGGATAATATATTCAATCTTTATGAATTCATTTTTTTAATCCAAAAGTTGGGTAACAAAATATAATCTAAGGATTCTTATGAGGACTAAATGTGATAATACAGATACTATCTCTAGCCTTCTTTCTTTTTTTTTTTCTTAAGATTTTATTTATTTATTTGACAGACAGAGATCACAAGTAGGCAGAGAGGCAGGCAGAGAGAGAGAGAGGTGGGGAAGCAGGCTCCCCGCTGAGCAGAGAGCCCAATGCGGGGCTCGATTCCAAGACCCTGAGATCATGACCTGAGTTTAAATCAGAGGCTTAACCACTGAGCCACCCAGGCGCCCCATCTAGCCTTCTTTCTTTTTGTTTCTCCTCAAACCCCCTTTTATTTCCTATTGCAATCTTTCGGAGAAATCTGTTAAACAAATGGTAAGTTTGGAAATAGGTTTATCTCGTTTCTACAAAAAACTTTAAAGTTCTTCATATGTGTAATATACTTTACATTTTCTTCTGCACTGTTAAGTTATAAACACAAAAAATTATAGCATATTTTTGGCACATCCAGGTTTGTTTTTTTTTTAAGATTTATTTATTTATGTATTTAACAGACAGAGACCACAAATAGGCAGAGAAGCAGGCAGAGAGAGAGAGGAGGAAGCAGGTTCCCCGCTGCGCAGAGAGCCAATGTGGGGCTCGATCCCAGGATCCTGGGATCATGACCTGAGCCGAAGGCAGAGGCTTTAACCCACTGAGCCACCCAGGTTTATGGAAATTTGAAACTACTAAGTAGTATAATTTTTGTTCACAGATTTTCATTTTGCCATACCTACAAACTTACAGAAAAATAATAGTACGGATACAAAGAACTCCTATATATGCCTCATCTGGATTCACCAAATGTTTATCTTTCTCCATTTATCATTCTTTCTTCCTACTTATGTATTTCATCTATTTGCAATGCCTATGTCCGTCCATCTATCATTACTTATTGTTTTTGAATATTTTGAGAGCAAGTTGAAGACATTCTGCCTATTTACTCTTAAAATCTTCTGTGTATATTTTCTTAGACCCAAGAAACTCTGTTATACATTTTAACTCTATATTATCAAAATCGGAAAATTTAACATTTCATAATATTACCTGGTTCACAATTCAATTTTATTAGCTGTGCAAATAATAGCTATTTTCAAGTAACTTTTATAGCTTCTTTTTCCCCCAATTTCATGATCCATTTCATAGTCACACATTGCATTTAGTTGTCTAATGGATGGTTCTTCAGCCTTTATTTTACTTTTTGTCATTGACTATCCCTCAATTTGAGTTGGTCTGAAGATATCCGATAAATGTATATTCAGGTTATACATTTTGACAGAAATATTAAAGAATTGATTATATGCTATTCTTAGTCCATCATTAGCAGGAAGCATATGATGTCAGTTTATCCCAATAAAGCAGATTTTAACTTTTATTATTCTGTTATCATGGTGTCTCACAGCTATAAAATTATTTTTTATTTGAGTTAATAATTTAACTAAAATTACTATTTAACAAAATATAATAATTTAACTAAATCAGAGAGATACCTTAAGATCATGGAAATTTCCTATTCCTAATCAAATTTTCATCAACCATATTTAAAATCCATTGATGATTTTATAACTCCATCATATCCTCACTATCTATTGAGCATACCTGCTAGAAATAGCTTTCCATTTCCTGTCATCCATTTGTTTGTTTCTTTCTTCGTTTCTATTAGTATAGACTTATCATTTTATTCAGATATAAATATTATAAAGAAGTCATTAAAATTGTTCCATTTTTTATGTATTTCACTTTTTATTTGTCTAACATTTTCAGTGATTCCATTGAGTTTACAGTTTATCTTTATATCTAATTCAAATAACACTACCATATCATGAGCAGTGTAAGTTCCTTATAACAGTACTCCCAGTTCCTCCCATTCATCTTTTATGAATTTGCTGTCATTCATTTTACTTTTCCATAAGCTATAATCACCAAATACATTGTTACTATTATGATTTTGAAGTTTTATCTGTTGTATCGATTAAGAATAGGAAAAGTAAAAAATTTTATCTTCTTGTTTTTCCTTTAGTTCTTCCTTTAATTTATGTAGATCTGTTCCTTTAAAAAAAAAAGATTTTATTTGTTTGTTTGACAGAGAGACAGAGAGATCAAGAATAGGCAGAGTCAGGCAGAGGGAGGGGGGAAGCAGGCTCCCCGCTGAGCAGAGAGCCCAAGGTGAGGCTAGATCCCAGGACCCTGGGATCATGACCTGAGCCTAAGGCAGAGGCTTAACCCACTGAGCCACCCAGGTGCCCCTGTAGATCTGTTTCTGACCCATTATCATTTTTCTTCTTTCAGATGGGTATCTTTTAATATTTCTTGCCCAGGAAATCTGCTGGTGACAAATTTCTCCAATTGCTAATTTTTGTTTTCATTTATTCTTCACTCCAAAGTGCCTGTTTCAGGTTACACTATTGTCAGCAAGTTACTACAGCATTCTCACCACCATTTGATCTTGTGATTCGTTTTAATTTTTTCCATTTTAGTAGACCGGATGTATGCAGTAAATTCTTACAATTAAAAACATATGCATTTCCAAGATGACTAGTGATAGCCATTTTCAGATGCTATTGGTCATTTAGAAATATTCCTAGTTAAATAACTGTTTCAGTCTCTCCCATGTCCTTATGGGGATGATTCTCTTTTAATTATCTATTGCGTGTGTGTGTATGTGTATTTAATCAGCACATACTTTTTTCCTCTCAGTTATTTTCTCCTAGTCTATGGTTTGGTTCATTTTTTTTTTTTTTTAACATTGCCTTTGGATGATGTCTATTTTTTTTTAATTTTTTTAAAGACTTTATTTATTTATTTGACAGAGAGAGAGATCACAAGTAGGCAGAGAGTCAGGCAGAGAAGGGGGGTGGAAGAAGGCTCCCCGCTGAGCAGATAGCCCAATGCAGGGCTCAACCCCAGGACAGTGAGATCATGACCTGAGCCAAAGGCAGAGGCTAAACCCACTCACTAAACCACCCAGGAGCTCCACCTGGTGTAGAGGTTACTTAAAAATAAAAATCTCAAAAAACAAAGCAAAACTTATGCACACGCTTACAGACCATATATGGCCCTTGACAGTCAGAATATGGCCCTTGACAGTCAGTTTAACCCACTGAGCCACTCAGGTGCTCCTAGATGATGTCTAATTATACATTTTTCTTTAATGGTTATTGATTTATGTGCTTTGTCAAAGGTTTTTGTGTATGCATTCATTAGGGTTATAGCTCTATAATTTTTTTCTTTAATGTCTTTATCAGATTTTGATGCTAAAGTTTTGCTTCACTCATATGACCATGCTACAAAGAGTTTCCCTCTTTTCTACTTTCCAAAAGGTTTTGCATAAGTTTGAGCTATTTATTATATATATGCTTGATAAAATCCATTATTCCCACCAATAGCACACAAGGGCTCTCTTCTCTGCATTTTCATGAACATTTGCTATTTTTGTTATTTTGTGGGTTTTTTTAATGCTAGCCATCCTGATTGGTGTGAGGTAATATCTCCTTATATTTTGTTTTGTTTTTACTTATAGTGGTAATTTGTGTTTCTTTCTTATTTATTATCATTCCTGCCAGTGAGTTCTCATTTTTAAAAATAGTCTTCAATAATCAATTTAAAATCTATAATTTCTTTTCAAATTTTAACATATCTCTCTT
The DNA here is from genome assembly GCF_902655055.1 of Lutra lutra. Lineage (NCBI taxonomy): Eukaryota > Metazoa > Chordata > Mammalia > Carnivora > Mustelidae > Lutra > Lutra lutra. Next base: position 124,508,410 of record NC_062279.1, on the reverse strand, counting down.
TTCCAGTATTTCTTATGGTGAAAATTTCTTATCTACTTTATCTTATCTACTTTCTTAAAGGAAATATGAATTAAGGCATTTCTATTACCAATTACCAATGAATGTAGATTTCTTGATATAGCTGACTTTGTCTTTTTTTCTTTCCTTTTTAAAAAAATCTTATTTATTTATTTATTTATTTGACAGAGACAGAGAGAGCAGAAGCAGGGGGAAGAGGCAGGCAGAGAGAAAGGAGGAACAGGATTCCCGCTGAGGAAGGAGTCTGATGTAGGAATTGATCCCAGGACTCCAGGATCATGACCTGAGCAGAATGCAGATGCTTAACCAACTGAGCCACCCAGGTACCCTAGCTGACTTTTTCTTGGTATTGATTCCATTGATTACAATGCACATTGCAGCAGAAATTGTATCATGAAATTTGGTTTTTATTTTCTCTATACTCAGGGCCAGGTAATTGAATGACAATAATGAAGTTTAAAATGTGTTAATAATAATAATATTAATTTTCAATAATAATAATACTAATAATACTAATTTTCAATATTATCAATTTATACTGATATTGTGGTTTAAATTAAATGAACAAAGTCATAAATTCATTATAGACTGTTTCCCATCTTTCAGTTATTCTCATCCTAAACATGAAAATTATTTGTAATGAAACTCAATAGCCAATAGTTACACTGTGCCAAACATATTCAACCAAAGTAGGCTTTTGTGATATTGTAGCCTCAGAGGCTAAACAACTGTAGTCTACCCTGAAAGTTCCTCATAGTGTATAAATCTACTTGATACTGATGAAAGCCAAACACTATTTGTTCATTTCATAATTCTAGATATACATCTTTGTAACTGAAAAATGGTGTTGGATAAAAGATTAAGTAGGTATATATTCCCTTGGGATTCTGTCACAGAGCTGGCATTGCTTTCTAGACCGCACACTACGTAAAGATATAGATTTAATAAACAAACCATTTCTGATCTCAGCAAGGAACTTAGCAGGGATTTTGAAAGTCAAACACACAGGAGCCATGCTTGACTGTGGTGGTAAAAGTAACATCTGCCTGAGAATTTTAAACAACAGCCTTTTTAAATCACTTTTAAAGCCACAGTAGGAGATGTGACAACCATAAGCAATACCTCAAGCAGACCAGGACTATGAAAGCTGGAAGAAGTCAATTGCACTCAAATACTGAAATAATTCCTATCAGGGGGAAATAAGCAGAATAACTTAAAATTCCTGTTTATTTCTGTCTACCATGCTTTTTTGTATCCTTTCTAAGTCTTCATTAATGAATGTAAACTGACTTGAAAGAAAGTAATTAACACTGAAAAAAGTTAACTTTATACTGTAGTTACAATAGTAACTTATTTCAAAGTCAAATTTAATTCCCAAAATAGTAATTTTACATAGGATAGACAGGATATCAAGTAATATGTACCAATTAGTGCTGGCCTGGATGATAAGGTTATAAAAAGGAATCTTGCAATGGAATAAAACAAAATTCTGGAAAACCAGGGTGAAAATATAACCTTAGGTCTTAAAAACTCATTTAAATGCATTGTGCCTTCTCTATTGTATCTGCAAAACAAGGAAAAACTTGTGAAGATCTCATATGTATTTTTACTTTATCTGCTATATTGTACTAAACCTGTTATTGGTTAATTCACTTGATTAAATACAACAATTAAAGCTTAGGGCATGGTGTAGACTCCAAAGAATAAAATAGACTCCAAAAAATAAAATCTTTATTTTTTCTTATGCATGTCAATAAAAAGAAAGAAAATCATTCTTATGTTGATACAAATAAATTATATGTTCAGATCTCAAAATAGTGTATCACATTTCTATTTATTAAAAATCATAGGGGTGCCTGGATGGCTTAGTCAGTTGAGTGTGGACTCTTGATTTCTGCTCAGGTCATTTTCCCAGGATCACGAGATTGAGGCCTGCTTCAGGCTCAACCTTCAGTGCGGAGTCCACTTGAGATTCTCTCCCTCTGCCTCTCCCCCTGCTCTCTCCCTTTCTCTCTAAAATAAATAAATAAATCTTTTTTAAAAAATCACTGATCAGTGAATGATAACTGAAGAAAATTTAAGAGGCTGAAGAGAGAGGATTAAGGGGGAGACTCTTCCTCAGTAAATAAAAAAAATGTGGTTAACATATTCATTTTATTCCCTTTATCCTGTTCTGTCATAAGATATTTAATAATAACTCTGAAATTCACAATGGTAACTCATTAATTCTTGCCAGAAATGACCCATGCAAATGCATAAAAATAAATGTTAAAATATTTTTATAGGAAAGAAATCACTAAGAGCCAAATAGAAGAATATTGTTAAAAGATAATAGATGTATCATACATGATAGTTTAATAGATGATAATTAATACGTAATTTCTTTAAAAGCTCTCTTTATGATCATCCACCAATCTGAGGAAAGTGAAACTTAGGAACAAAGTTTCACCAAAAATGATCAAAAAGTCTTCCAAGAAATAATTTGAAGAGTTTATCTGTACAACTGTGCAGATACACAATTCCCCAACTATCTAAATGTAACACCATTAATTCATTTGCATCTTACTGAGAGTTGGCTCAATGCAAAACAGTGTCATAAATATGCTAGTAGCTTACTAAAAATTATTATTTCAGACTGAGGGACTACCTAAGACCAAGGAATATAACCAGCGGTCATTAATAGGACTGGAACAAATTTAGGTAGTTATGACACCAAATTCAGTAACATTCCTGATAAATCACAAATGGCAATTTAGCCACTAAAATTAAAATTTCTTAAATTACTTTAATGTACTATGTATCTATGAGAAAATTTCCAAAAGAACAACCTGATTGCAAAAATCAATGGAAATAGATTTTGCAATTTATTTTCTTCTTCTCCATGGTATTTAGGGAGATCAGTTTATTGATACACTGATAAATCACTGAAGAATATATGTAGTTAATTTATTCCTAGAGAAAAATCAACTGAAATTAAAACAAAACCTCTTGAGGAAATATTAGGAAATTTCTACTCCTATGAATTTTTAGAAGAATTCTTAAATTTTAAGTTTCCAGCTATATACAAAATCAGAATAATTTTGTGTCTATTCAGTAATCAGTAGCCATGTATTTCATATTCAACAGACAACTCTTACTAAATTCTGATAAAATAAAATCCAGATACAATGAAACAAAGTACTCATTTACTTCATACCTTAACTTACTAGAGATCCCTTTAGATGAGGTTAATATCTTTTCAGAGAAATTAGCTTTGTTGTTGTACGTATATTATCCTCTAAAAGATTGCAGCATTTTATAAAAGATGATTGATTTAAAACTTTTTGATTAGGTAGAAAAAGGTGAAGAAAAACTACAACTTGTGAATCATTTCATGGTTGTAAATAAACCCTGCTGACTTCATAAGGTATTAAAAAGTTGTAAAGAATATTTATTTGAAAATATTTTCTTCTAGAATATAAAACATAAACATGAAACAATAGTTGTCCTTGCTTCTACTAGTCTGAAAATTTCAAAGATATTTAAAGCATATCTAACTGTCTGAGAATGCAGGAATCATAACATGATTCTGGGTACCTTATAACCACAACTAGTGATGTAAGATTTGGCAACAAATAACACCTGAATTTTTATAGAATACAAATATATTAATACATTTTTCTTGCTCTCTCTCTCTCTCTTTCTACTTCTCTTCTCTATATCTGGAGTATGTGTACATCTAAAAGGACTGATGTTTTCTAGTAGAAATAGACATATTCTAATCATCATTTCCATTACATGCTGATTCTCTCAAAAATGAAATATGCTATCAAAACTCTAAGAACTGCAGCAATGATAATTCGGATAAAAATGAAGGAATGTAAGATATGTTGCCAGATAACTTCTCCAAAATAACCATCTGCATAATCACCTACTTAGCAAATATTCACAAAAACCTATGAAGAGAAAACTGTTACCAATTCAGGTTGATGAATAACTTTCTTTTTTAGACTGGGCATGAGAAATGATGCAACAATGTATTTAGGAAAAAAAAATAATCTTTGTTGTCTCCATCTTTGTGTAAGATTACTTAATTAAATAAATACTTTAACATGTTTTGAAACATTGTGTAGGCCCTTATATAGATATTTGACTATTTGACAATCAAAAACAGTATCTGGGTCAAAATTAGTATTTTTTAAGAAATTATTATGAGTTTTCCTTTGTTCAAAAGAATTTCCTGGGGTGTCTAGTTGGCTCAGTGGGTTAAAGCCTCTGCCTTCAGCTCAGGTCATGATCTCAGGGTCCTGGGATCGCGCCCTGCATCAGCATCAAACCAGCTTTCCCCCCTCCCCGACTGTCTCTCTGCCTACTTATGATCTCTCTCTGTTAAACAAATAAATAAAATCTTAAAAAAAAAAGAATTTCCTTACAAAAGCTGACTATATAAAAGAGTAAATGGTTGCTAATTTATCATAGAAAGCACAGTGATACCACTGTATTCACACTATGTATTTAGCATCTTGTCCTGCTCCTTAAATTTAAATTATATTAGAAATGTTAATTTTAAAAATACAGAGTCCCATCTACCATGAAGAAGTGAGAAGAGCGTGTAGTTCACGCAGAAAAATGGACCATTTGTTTTAATCTGATGGCTTACAGAAGTTCTAAGAAGGAAAGGAATTATTTTATATTTTGAAATGGACTGAATTTGGACAGTGAAATAATATTATGTAGAAGACATGACACATGCCTAATAGCTCATGAATATTTGTTAACATGTTTCAAAATGATTTTGAAAGTAATATTACTATCTTATCAATATACTGCCTGTGAGCATCAAGACAGCGTAATCTTTGTTCTTACATCACAATAGTGTCAAAATTATTTTTGGTTTATATTATACTTGTAGACTCTGGCATATGATAGAGAGATGTGGAAGAGAGATGGCCCTTAGAAAAGATCACTTTTAGTATAACAAAAAAAAAAATTTGAAGGAAAATGTTGCCAGACAGAAAACCCACAATAATAGATAAAACTGAATGCCATAGACCATTTTTATTCAAATCACTGTCAAACATAGATTTGTTGAGAATGATGAAAGAAAACACAGGGTTTGGGGTATTAAAGGTATAAGAACTTTGAGTATGAGCCAGAATCAGTTGCTCAAGTAAACCCCAACTTGACCCTTTTGCACTTGATGTGTTTCCATATTAAGAAACACTAGAAACACTGTAGTAAACAGTTTAAGTTCATTACATGCAACTTTCTCAAATCTGAAATATATATTTTAATTTGCTACTGGGCAAAGTATTTTTTTAAATTTTACATCACATTTTGATTTTAATTTCAAACTTTTTTGAAAGCATTATTTTTTATGCTGCTACTTGGGTGGTGTAGTCTTCAGAAGATCATTTCCATGTGCAAATATTATATAACATCAAAGGATATGAATTTATGAGCTTTTACTCTCTGCCAAAGTTTGGTGAAAAATTCCAATTAGATACTAAGTAGGCAACCCCCAAAATCCTTTTGTTATTATTATTATATAAGTTTCAGGTGCACAGCTTTATAATTTACCATCTATATACATTATGTAAGAGATGATTACCACTATTCTAGTTACCATCAATCACCGTACAGTTGGCCTCCTCCATCCATTGTGCCCACCCCTCAAACTGCCTTCCCTCTGCTAACCATTAGTCTGTTCTCTGTGTCCATGACTTTTTGTTTTATTTTGTTTTGGATTTCTATATATGACTGAACTGAATGGTATTTGTTTTTATCTGCCTGACGTACTGTCCTTTAGATAATACCCTCAAAGTCCATTGATGTTGCATATAGCAAGATTTTATTTTTTTATGATGGAGTAATATTCTATTGTATAAATATACCACATTTTTTCATCGAATTATCTATTGATGGATATTTAGGTTGTTTCCCTATCTTAGCTATTTTAAATAATGCTGCAGTAAACTTAGGGGTGCCTATGTCTTTTTGAATAACGTTTTGCATTTTTTTGACAGATAACTAGAAGTGAAATAGCTGGGTTATATGGTAGTTCTAGTTCTAATATTTTGAAGAATCATCATATTATGTTCCACAGGGCTGTGACAATTTACAAACCTACCAACAGTCTATGAAAGTTTTCTTTTCTCCACATTATCTGAAACACTTGTTATTTCTTGTCTTTCTGATGATAACCTTTTTTTTTAAGATTTTATTTATTTATTTGACAGAGAGAGATCACAAGTAGACAGAGAGGGAGGCAGAGAGAGAGAGAGAGAGAGGGAAGCAGGCTCCCTGCTGAGCAGAGAGCCCAATGCGGGACTCGATCCCAGGACCCTGAGATCATGACCTGAGCCGAAGGCAGCGGCTTAACCCACTGAGCCACCCAGGCGCCCTGATGATAACCTTTTTAACAGGTGTTAGGTGATATCTCATTGTGCCTTTGATTTGCATTTACCTAATAGTGATATTGAGCATCTTTTCATTTAACTATTGGCCATCAGTAGGTGTTTTTTGGAGAAATATCTTTTCAGATTCTCTGCCCACTTTTCAATTGATTTGTTTGCCTTTTTGCTCTTGAGTTGCATGAGTTCTTTATATATTTTGGATATTAAGCCCTCATCAGGTATGCAGTCTGAAAATATCTTCCCCCATTCAGTAGGTTGTCTTTTCATTTTAATGACAGTTTCCTTAGCTGTGCAGAAATTTTTAGTTTGATATAGATCTTTTGCTTATTTTTACTTTTGTTCCCCTTGCCTTTGGCATCAAATTTACACATATATCACTACGACCAATGTCAAGGAGCTTACTGCTTATGCTTTCTTCCAGGATTTTATGGTTTTAGATCTTACATTCAAGTCTTTATTTCGAGTTTATTTTTGTGTATGGTGTAAGATAGTGGTCTAGTTTTATTCTTTGGCATGTGTCTGTCCAATTTCTATAACACCACTTATTGAAAAGACGATCTTTCTTCATTGTATGCTTTTGGCTCATTGTCATGGATTAATTATTTATATATGTGTGGATTTATTTCTGGATTTTTAGTTTTGTTTTTTTGATCTATGGGACTGGGTGTTTTTTGTTTGTTTGTTTGTTTGTTTTTTGTTAACAACATCATTCCGTTTTGCTTGCTATAGCTTGCGATATACTTTGAAATCAAGGATCATGATACCTCTAGCTTTATTATTCTTTGTGAAGATTGTTTTGGCTATTTTGGATCTTTTTTGTTCCATACATATATTAAAATTACTTGTTCTAGTTCGGTGAAGTATACCATTGGAATTTTGACATGTATTTTATTGAATCTGTAGATTGCTTGGCTACTATGGTCATTCTCACAATATTAATTCTTCCAATCAGAGAGCATGGAATATCTGCCCATTTTTTTGTGTTGTCCTCAATTTCTTTCATCAGTATCTTATAGTGTTCAGTGCACAGGTCTCTCACCTCCTTGGTTAAGTTTAAGCCAAGGTATTTTATTCTTTTTAATGCAATATATTGATTATACTACACCTTAATCTGTTGTATCCATGTTCACTTATTAACACTTATAATTATCCTGTTTCCATTTGACATTGTCACAAAGAGATAAGGATAAGAACGAACCCAAATAGATTTATGGAGAGCCAGTTTTGAAGGAAAGCCAGGAATGTGCCAAAAGGTGAAATTGCTGGCCGGGGATCAAAGGCTTAGTGGGTTTGAAAATCAGTAATGAGGTTTGGGAGCTAGGCTATCAACATGACCCATTTATTTAAAGCATAATTAATGAGACTGTTTGAAAACTTGAGAATACAAAAAGATGAATGTGAGTGACCTTTGCCTTTGAATAATTTCCTATCTAAATGTGAGCTGAACTTCGAAGAATGACAGTGTGGCAGGTGGACACAAGGATGAAAAACACGCAACTGCTGCCAAAATCTACCACCTTCATGTATCACCGCCTTTGTTCAAATTATCTTAATTTAGAAAAGAGTAGTTAAAAAAATAGTGTTCTTGAAGCATTAAAATGAAGAAGAGAAAAAAGAGAGAGAGAGAGAGATAAGCATAGCAAAACAACAACCCAAGACAAATGAAGTATTTTAGTCAGAAGAATTGCCCTTGGAAAATTTCGGGGAAAAAATACCTATGTTCTCAAAGTAAGCAGTATATGAATTATTTTAAAGAGCTCAAAAATTGAGACATGATTAATGAAAGAAGAGATAATTACTCTTTCAAAAGGGATTAAAAATGAATGAACAGAACTTGAGGAAAATTTATGGTAAAATCAAATCATTTCAAAAAATAATGCTACTTTAGAGGGAAAAAAAGATACTCTTGAAAATGAGTTGGGCATAGATAAGAAAAGTCAGATTAAGTGCAGTAGAAAAGAACTTAAGAAACAAGAGCACAATTATGATAGATAGAAAAGTTAAAGGAATTTTAATCTATATAATCAGAATTCTAAATAAGAGAACAGAGATTTGAAAAAAAATCTAAGCTATAGGAATAATTGCTTTCTTCAATAAGGAATGAATTGTATAAATCAGAATGTATACTTTGCATTGTGAAACATCACTAACAAATAATCTTCACACATTTGTATCTTGGTAAATATAAGTTTAAGGTAAAATCAACAAGAAAATCTTCATTCAAGATGTAAAAATATCTAAGGGAGAGGGAAATAAGACTAACTTCAGACTTCACAGAGCTTTCTTCACTGATAGAAGAATGTGCAACTATGTCTTTAACTTTTGGGAGAAAAGAAATATAAGTGTTTTATGTCCTCAGACATGTAAGAACTTATAGATTATAGCTAAACAAGTTAGTTTTTGGAAAAACTATTAAAACAATGAAAAATTATTTAACTAATGAAAAGTGAATAAAAATAAATAACTCAGGAATGGAAATGTAAATTTTTTTAAGGTGATGAACATAGATACCACTAATTAAAGATTCAATAATGGAGGTTGTTACTAAATTACTAAAATAATTTGAAAATGTTAAAAATCTTTTGAAAAAGGTAAATTCAGAATAAAGATGATAAGTAAAGCTAGATTAAAATATAGGTGTTCAGGGCGCCTGGGTTGCTCAGTGGATTAAGCCGCTGCCTTCTGCTCAGGTCATGATCTCAGGGTCCTGGGATCAAGCCCCAAATCAGGCTCTCTGCTCAGCAAGGAGCCTGCTTCCCTTCCTCTCTCTCTGCCTGCCTCTCTGCCTACTTGTGATCTCTGTCTGTCAAATAAATAAATAAAAATAAATAAAATAAAATATAGGTGTTCAAATTTTCTCTGTTCCTAGTGAAGAGATTGTTTATTAGCTAAAATGGATAAATTGGAACATATAAGTTTTAAGTATACAATTGATAGTTGTGAAGAATAGAGATTATAATATGTGTATCTTCTAAAACCAGATATTAACAAAGGAAAGAGAACTTCCAGGAAAAAGTAGAAAACAAGAAACAGTAATAAAATATTAAATGTGACTTAAAATAAGTTGACAAAACTATAAACAATAATATCTAAATTACATTTTTATAAGGTAAAGTTAAATGTATGTATTAAAAATGATGTGTGTTAAACCTAAAATAGTAAAAATGCAATTGTGAAGCTTGGTGACGGATATGTGAATGTTCACCACAAAATTCTTAAGACTTTTCTGTATGTTTGATAATTTTCATAGTAAAATGTTTAGAAAATCTACTTCATCTATTAAACAACAAAAAAAGTAAACTAGTTACATGAAACATGTAAACATTTGGGAAAATAATTAGAAGACTAGAAGAAACCATGATGAATTACAAAATAAGATAAGATCTTTTCATGAGTGGTACAGAACACAGAAGCCATACAAGAGATTTGAAGAATTGCTACTTTAATTAAAACAAAAATATTCATGGCAAAATAAATGATAGATCTAATTTTTGAAAAAAGTAAAATAGAGAAAACATGACAAATCACTAATGTGGTTGTGCAATATTATTTTACAAATCAATAAGGAGAAAGACCACAACTTGAAAATCAATCATCAGAAGAGCAGACATTTCACAACAAAGTACATAAAAATTCCCCAAAACAGAAATTCTTAATCTCACTCAAACATGAAGAATTACAAATAAAAGTCCAGTTAGAGACATTAACTTCCATATCAGCTTAGTAAAGTTTAAAAAGTATGATGATGCCTGTTTTTGGCCAAGGCAAAGAGCAACAGGCAGTGACATACATTGTTGACAGAGTGTTAAGCATTGTATGGACTTTGGCAGGAAATTTGGCAGGATCTGCTCAGCATAAACTTGTGTAAGCTCTTAGACCCAGAAATTCCACTTCTAGGAGTTTACACTGGGAAAATATTAACAAAATTTGTAATGATGGGCAAAGGTTTTTGTTGTAGCAGTGTTTATAATAGGCAATTAGAACAATTTAGTTTTCTACCAAAAGATGATAGGTTAAATATCTTGAACTTAAATAATGTGCATTTAGGAAAATAATGAATCAGATCTCATGTGGTAATATCCACAGAAGATATTATAAACGGAAAAATAAAGCACTGAACAGAACAAACCTAATGAACAAAATGTGACCCCAGTTTTGGGGGACATAAAGCAAATATATCCTAGAATATTCATAAAATAATCCAGGAAGGATATACAAAAATGACATTAAGACTGGACTTTGGACATATAAAAGAGATGAAATTTCAGTTTTTACTATATGTCCTTGATTTGGGTCCAGACCTATGTTTGTTGTTGTTGTTGTTTTTAATGAAGTTTCCCAGATAATTTGGTTATACTACTGATTAAGATCAGTAGCATCTGTCAGTGGCATTGAACAGTTTGTACACAGAAGATTTAAAAATCATTCAACATGATGATAAGTTAGGGTTACAAGAAAAATTGTGCACCACATAGTAATAGTTGTCTGTAATAAGAAACTGTTCTGGGAAAGGGAATGTGATAAATTAGATTTCAAAGAACAAGAAAGGCAAATGTGAGTATGTCAGGACATTAGGTGGCTGGCCCAGATACAGAGCCAAAAATAGCTACTCAGAAGTAAGTCTAGTGAAAAAACATTGTTCTACTTTGTGCTGGTTATAAGTGGAGCCAGATTGCTTTCTGATTAGTACAATAGCTTTGTTAGTATAGGCAAAAGATAATTACATCTAAGGGAACTGTGTCAGTGGGTATGTTCTCATATTATCAATTCTAATCATATCTGAGACAGAAATAGAAAGATATTATAGTTATGAGTGTGTGTTTACAGAGATGAATAATTTTTTTTAAAGATTTTATTTATTTATTTGGCAGACAGTTCATAAGCAGGCAGAGAGGCAGGAGGTGGAGGGAGGGAAGCAGGCTCCCTGCTGAGCAGAGAGCCCAATGTGGGGCTCGATCCCAGGACCCCGAGATCATGACCTGAGCCAAAGATGGAGGCTTAACCCACTGAGCCACCCAGGAGCACCGAGATGAATAATTTTTAGGCCACAGTCCTTCAACCTGAGATACTGGTTAATGTAAAATCTTTGATTGCATATTTTTCAGTCCAGTCCTCAAATGGATCAGACATTTACCTAACAGCTGCAGTAAGGATCCTACTGTGCTTTACCAAGTGACTTACTGCCTCACTGTGTGTACGTGCTGGTGAAGAAAGCACATTGCCTTACTGTGACTTATCCACACTCACCCCTATAGATCTAACCAACAGGTAAGTTTAATTGTTGTTGAGAATAGGCATGAGAAGTGTATTAACTATAATATCTCTTTATTAAGCCAGAACAGTACTTTCTCACACATAAAATAGATGAACATTTTAAATTATGTGAAAGATATACAGACGTGTTTTGATAAATACTTTACTAAGGTGTGTCATCAAAATGTACATTTGTGTCTACATTCTGTTTCCACAAATTTAAGTTATAAAATGTGTTAACTGAGTCAGGTCTTCTGTCCTTTTTGAGTAATGCTGTATGGACCCAGCAGGTAAATGTCACATCTAAACCTAGCAGAATATTTAAAACATGTCCAGCCACATATAAACCATCATGAGCAAGAATTACAACTTTGTCCACAATTTGGATTTCATATTGGGAAAAAAAAAAGGAATCATATAAAACACTGTAAAAATGTAAAAGAAAAAAAAAAAGTTTAGACTGAAACAGACCTTGAGGCCAAAGCCCAGGAGTTTAAAAAGAAAATGATTTCAAATTCAGTATAATATGGATATATCTCCTACCTTGACCCTGGTTCACACCGTACTTGTTTTCCATCAATGAGGGTTCTTATGCAAAGTAGCAAAAACAGGTACATGATAAACTGATGAAACTTTATCTCCAGAGACTCCAGGTCCTTTTATGTGGATTCTCCTTTGGAAAAGCTGGACAGTAGAAAAGGAGAGAGAGCTCTCCCTCTTTGGGGAAAGAGCAATAAAGTGACTAGGGCTGTAGTTCTATATAGCTATATTTGAGAGTATGCAAATACCTCTCAGATGTGGGAAATAAACTTTAATCATCGCTCCCTTCCCCAGCACATGGCTTGAGTAAACATTTTTTAACTTTGAAAAGTAAAAGGAAAAAAAGAAAGAGAAAAAGAACAAAAGAAAGAGAGGAGACTAAGGAGTACACAACCACCAACCAGATCGGTAAACAGTATCTCTAATTAAGTGAGAGACCTACTGCCATTCAATCAGAGCTCCTAAAAAGACAAAAAGAAGGAGTATAGTCAATAGGTAGAAGCTATTAATTATCAGTTCTAAGAGAATGGACTTGATATTCAGGTTTTATTCTTATGGTAGAGAAAAATTGTGTCAGCTTGATAGTGTAATATTATCTACATTTTCATCAAACAAATGATTGAATTTCCTCCGATAAAAGGATGTTATTCCTGATACTTGATTTGATTCAATTTTATTTTGTATTACATGAATAGGACCACTTTCAGGAACTTAACTTTTATCATTAGATGGCATAGATGATATCAAAGTACTTATCTTTGTTTGCATAAATAGCTGATCACATTTATTTATTTAGAGAGAGAGAGAGAAAGCATTTGCATGCTGATGGTGGAGGAGGAGTGAGAGAGTGTGTCTTAACCAGGCTCTATGCCTAGCACAGAGCCTGACACAGGCTGAATCTCAGGACCCTGAGATCATGACCTGAGCCAATATCAAGAGTTAGATGCTCAACTAATTGAGCCACCCAGGCACCCCTGATCACATTTAAATCATGAAGATAAAAGCTATCCATTTCACATCAGTGAAAAATCAAATAGACCAAAAAAAAAAAAAAAAAAAAAAAAAAGAATTTACTCTATATAAATATATCCTTAGAATTTAGTAAATAATCTTACTTATATGTTCTGCTCTTTTGTCTTTGTCTTTTCTGAAATTACACAGCTTCTAGAACAATTTAGTATTACTTTTGCATTCAGGTCTTGATATTGGTGTTTATCTCTCCATTAAGTTTTATAATTTCAGGTGGTCTGGGCTCATGTTTATAATAATATTATATTGCACTGGATTTGGCCTAGATTTTTACATACTTACATATCCACTGATTTGCGTTTTCATTGATAATTTACCATGTCCCTGATGTAGGCAAGATGTTAGGTAGGGTTAAAAGTTGATGACCAAGAAAGAATTATTGAGATGTCTTGTGCAAACAGGTGGTTTTATTAAAGCACGGGGACATGACTGGTGGGCAGAAAGAGCTGCACTGGGGTCTTGAGGAGTGGCCCATTATATACTTTCAAGTTGGGAGGGGATTAGGGATAGTATAAGACTCCCAGGTATTTCAGAAACAAAGTTTCCAGGATCCTGAAAGGGGCTAGCTCCTGTCAGAAAAAAGTCATTTATTACTGCTTAGTAAAACTCAGTCATGAGACTCTTCAAATGTATACCAATGGGTCATATTCTCAGAGGGTGATTGCCAACATGTATCTTGGGATCAAGATAAAGGAAGTTTCCAAAGAAATATTTATATGTCAAAGTGGACTTACAGAATCCTGAGGGTTGGGCTAAGATTGCCTTTAGCAACGTAAACATGAGGCAGCTGAATTCCCAGAGGACTGTCACTCTGCCTGTTTCAAGGACTTGTCAATGGGCTGTAAGTAGTAAGGAAATTTATTTACTTTTTTGCCTTTGTTTCCCATACAGTCCCCAAAGTGTAATCTATGAAACCCTTTGGGCCCCCAGATCTGGTGATCCTATTAAGTGGAAGTCCTCTCTATGTAGGAAAGGCATTTTCTAAAAAGCTAGATCCTCACCCAGGCTGCCTGTTTGGGGAAGGCCTGTGAAAAGTATCCACAGGTTTCCGTCCAAGATCTCTGAAAGGTTTCTTCCAGTGACTGGGAAATAAACGCAGTTTGCATTATTCTGTAATGACACCTTATTTGGATTGCTTTTCCAAACCATTAGTCTAAATTACTTTTAGTGAACTCCATAGTTTACTGATCGTGGGAAGCAATGGCCTGTGAAGCAAGAATTGCTAGGGGGCTCCTTTTCCTAATAGAACTTTTCTGCTGTTATTGTTTTTGTTTTAACAGCATCTTGGAAATGAGTTCATTTATACAAGCAGTAAATAAGGCAAGATGAATGACATTTCAGCATGTAAAATGCAGGCTCTTCCCCAGAAGAATGTAGATAATGGCATGTGTTTTAATTTAAACAGACTGAATTGTGTTGAGGATCAGTGACATAAAGCAAAGTACTTGGAGACAGGGAGCAGAAGGCTGGTGAAGGGGCACCCTTTCCCTTTCATGGTAATGTTAAATCAGGAAAGCAGTGAAACCATGTCCTGGGTATGCTTTGGACCAGTGACAGGAGAGACTTAAACATTTGTCTCAAACTTTTAGAACAAACTGTAATGGTCAAAGAGACAACTCTTTGTATGGAACAACTCCATAACCATTTTAAGGATAGATCATGGCAAGGAAAGACTGTTAAAAGAATATTCCAGAATATTTTCCATAAGATAAGAGAAAATAGTTTCCAAAAGATTAATAATTCAAATAAGGAAAATAATGATAAAATATAATTTCAGAAAATATTTATAGAATATTTACAATGATAATCCCTGTATTCTGGGTTATAAGGTACAATAACTGCTGATGAGCGTGTAATATCTTATTGGACATCATTTAGAAGTTCAGGTGGACCCATAGGGAGAGTTAGTATTAAAGAAAATCTGGTTGTTATCTTTACAGATCAAGAATTTTCATATTAACTCTGACCCACGGTGCATTAAACTCAAAGAGACTAACAGCAACTAAATGTGAAAGGCTCTGACTGGTACATAGTTTAAAATTTATAATGAGAAACACAGGTTTTAAAAAGACTAGACCTGCCCCATTCAATATAGAAGCCACTAGCCATACAATCCTATTGAACACTTGAAATGTATTTAGTCCAAACTGAGGTGTTCTGTAAGTGAAAAATACTCAGTGGATTTCAAGATTTAGTAAAAAACAAACTGCAAATATAATCGTTCTTTGGTTATATGGTAAAATTATTTTTACATATTGGGATAAAATATATATATACAAATAATATATACAACTAATTTTACCTGTTTCCTTTTCTTTTCTTTCCTTTTTTTCAAAGTGGCACCTAGAAAATTTAAAATTACACAATATATTTCTATTGGACAGTGCTAGACCTGACAATTTTATGAATTGACAAATGCAGACCTTCCATTTAGAAACTAAGTTGCTTGGTTATTTCATACAGGGCAAAGATAGTAATATATTTGAGATATTTACTGGTTTTTGGCTAAGTTTACCTAATGCACATATATCTCTATTAGGGATATACTTGCGAAGTATTTGAATTTGCTACTAGCATGACTCTCTTTTCTAGGATGTGCTGAATAAATGTTGCGAGATTTTGTTATAACAACCATTTTATCTTTTCCCTTTTACGTGGACTCTCTCCTTTGCTGACTTGTTCTTTGCTTTAATATCAGTGGCACAATAATTTGATGTCTATGGATGCTGATATAGTCACCTACAGGGAAGTAACTCAGTAAATGAGGAGACCCATGTGCAAACAGGGAAACTGCTGTGAACTAGAGAATTTATTTTCTGTCCCTGCAAATGTGGATGCAGTCATATAGATGCTATATTTCTTGAATGGATACATGGGGAATGAATGCTAGGATGTTGTCAAAGTATTGTCAGTTTTTCGGTTTTTCAATAGATGTGTGTTGGATAATTCTCCATGATCTCTCCCTTCATACCTCCTTCTGATGCCGCAATTTATTCTTCACCCTTCTCCAGCCATGTTCTTGAAAGCTGATATATGCAGACTTCAACACTAGAGTTGGAATGGAAGACAGTACAAAGAGAAGGAGGACTAACTGAGAGAGAAACCTAGGTATTAGAGTATTTATTTCCTACATTCATAGTCTTCCTTTCAAGGAAGGAGGTATCTAACCATGATCCCAGAGCTTCTTCCATAACTATAGGCCTTCTTCCACATGACATGTCTTTTTCTAATTTCAAGCAGAATGACCATTATTTAAAATTTGCCTAGAAAAATCCTGGTTGTGCTCCTAGTAGACCAATTAAGCACTGTTAATCATTTTTAGTATCAGCTTTCAGTATTAAATGTGCCCCTATTTGACGACAAATTACATGGTCACCTTACTTACTTCTTACAGTTGGACTTTCTGCATCTTCTGTTTATCTAATCTTTTCTTTTTTGTCAATTTCAAGGCTGGAGACACACTGGTAAATTTTCTTCCTTCTTAAAACAATGAAAATAGTTTTTCCTAGAATTAAGGAAATTCTCCAAAGTCATGGCAGATGTATCTTTGGAATTCTAGCCCTGCAGAATTCTAACATTCTTGTAAACCAGTAACTATGTGGTCTTTTTTTTTAATTATTTCCATTTCTGGATGGATATTGTATTGCTCCATAACCTGCCTTTATTAGGTGGGCATATATGCATTGGGGGAGGGAAGAATTAGATAACATGGACTTTATTTTGCAAGTCACTAAGAAACTTCATTTGTAACTGATGGGAAATATAGTCCTTTATGCCCATAACACAAATTTCAGTCAGAGGTGGTATCTGTATATATTATTGAGTTGTCTCCCCTGTAGGAGTGTTTGTGTCTACATGTGGAAGGACAATGAACATGGATGCTTAAGTGACCAAAGATGGAGGTCATGCCATACCAGTAGTTGCACATTCCAAACCATTTTCCCTTGTTCCATGGCAACAGAGTATATCTGGCAGCCACAAACCCTCCCTTGCCGCTAGGTATAGCCATATGGCTAAGTCTTACCCACAGAATGTGAGCAGATGTATTATCTACTGTTTTCTGGATCTAGGTTTAAACATTAGACACATGCTCAGTCATGTTCTTTTCCTTCCCTGCCCTTTGCAATACAGAACCTGGCAGAGAGTGATATGAATTTAACAATTCAAAAAAATGATGCTAACATATGTTGGAGCAAAACAGAAGAAGCTGATGTCCCTAAATGATCCATTAGATTAGACTTACTGCACTACTGTATGCTGGAAGGACTAAATATAAAAGAGAATCAACTTCTATTCTTCTTTAAATTACTGAATTATGGAGGAGTCTTGCTATATAACAAATAAAAGAGGCAAAAATCAAGATTTTCTACTATGGTCAGTATAAACCATAGGCTAGTGACGAGTGGACTATGCAGTAAGTGGTAGTTTCATTATGGACAGACCTTCTCAATTTTTGTGGTTGTGAGTCATAACAATGTTATCTCAAGTAAATATCAATATGAATGTTTTTCCTACATACATACAAATGTTAATGAACGTTTTCCATATAAGCATTGAATTAGTAACATTATCTATAATTGCTACTATAGAAATTTCTTAATATTATTGTGTATACACAGAATTAAATTGAATTACTGTTGTATGAAAAATATGTAAGTCAAATATTTGTCTAGATAAAATCATAAAGTTTGATTATTATCTTTATACCTACTGAAATGCTGAAATTTCTTACTAAATTAGGCAATTTGACATTGTTATACAAATATTTTATTCATAACTGTATTATAATTAAATGTATAATTAATTTTTGTGGGTAAACATATTTTTAAATAAAAACGGTGAAATAATGTACATCTGAATTTATTTATTTAGTAAGATTTATTTGTCAGAGAGAGAGCAGAAGCACGGAGAGCTGCAGGCAGAACAGGTAGAGCAGGCAGAGGGAGAAGCAGGCTCCCCACTGAGCAAGGATCCTGATGTGGGACTTGATCCCAGAACTCTGGGATCATGACCTGAACTGAAGGCAGACGCTTAACCAACTGAGCCACCCAGGCATCCCTATACATGTGAATGTATTGTTAAGCTCTGCACATTATATTGGATCTAGAAAGGTATAACAGGAGAGTCAGCTGTGATGAGAGGGTATGGAATTGAAAGGCTGTTTGCTTCTGACTCTTGCTGTTTGGTCTTTGTGTACTATCGGTCAAGTTAAATGACCTTCCCGAAAATAGCTTTAAAATGAGAAAAATAATGAGCTATTCATGGAGTTAAAATGAGAATTCAAAGATAAATGGGACAGGAAGAAAAGGTATATTCTATGTAACATAGAATAATTATTACACAAATATAAGCTAATAAGATACATATCTACCTATGTACAGGTGACAATCACCATAAATCTAATCAATTCATGAATTTCAATTTGGATTATTATCTTCCAGTTGTTTCTATATCATTTCACTTTGTAAATGACTATCTGGAAGAAACATTGTGATTGATGTAAAGAGTTATGACAGTTTTGTTTTTAATCACTTTTAAGGGTCATTCTGTGATTAGCAGATCTTAGATGAATTCTATGAATAAGTTATTTATTATTTATTTATTAATTATATTCGGTGGAAATTAGTAGTTTCAAGATGTTTTCTGGATTACTTTTTAAGAGTTCAGAATATAGAATTGTGAATTGTTTAAGAGCACAAGATTAAAAGCCAGAGAAACCCAACTTTGTAGATATTTTTGCCATATTTTGATTTTGTAAATTAGAAAAAGTTTCTTAATATCTTCAGGACTCAGTTTTTCAAAATGTTGATTTACATGTTGAATTAAACCAATGAAATCTATGAACCAAGTTTAGCAAAGACTTAACAAGAATGCATGGATCTTTGCAAATTCTCAGTTAATAATAGCTGCTTCTACTTTAAGAAGCATGAGTATGAAAACAGATGTAATCTAAGTTCAGTACATACTAGTTACTATTTTTCCTTTTAAAAATTAAAAATATAACTTTTATAAAGATGTAACTTTTTTATTTCATTTCTTTCTAGCATATTTTCTGATGTAGTTTTTCTAAGATGTACTCTGGGAATAAATGAGTAACATCTTTGTCAAAAACAAAGTTGTTTTATTATTAGATGGAATATGCCAAATTGTAAAGATTAAGTTTTCCCATTCTAATTACATTAACTTATTTTAGTTCATGATAATAATTTGAATTATTTTCACCAGTTTTCAATTTAAACCATGTCATATTATTAAATATCTGTACTTAGAGTGCTTTTACCTTAAAGATGGAAAATATGAGTAGAATTTTTCTCCTCATAGTTTTTTTTGTTTGTTTTTAACTCTTTTCTTATGTGAAATGAACACAATTATTTTTGAGAAAAAAAATCAAAACTATTTTTTATTTGTTTGGACTGATTATTCCTTAAGTATTTTTACTAAATTATCTTGAATACAACAGGATGAATAAATTTATAAGATTAATTTTTTTAAAAAGACAGATTTGACACTTTGGCTTTGGCCTTAAAAATTATAAAATAATTACCAGATTGAAGACTGGATGTTGAGTATTTTAACCATTTAGTCTGAAGATAAAATATATGAATAACTGCATTAAAGTTTGCATTTACTTTGTTGTTCTTATTGAAACTCACCACTGTGGAGTTTGCCTGGTGTATCTTATACAAGATGATTTTCTGTTACTGAGCTGAATCTCTATCAGTGGTTTTCATTCTCTACTCCATCTGTAGTCCTGTTAAACTTCTTAGGAGCTTTCTGAGGGATGACATTACATGAGAGAACCATGCCTCTCCACATATGCTTCAACCACAGGAGTTTTGTTGTTGTTGTTGTTGTTTTGTTTTATTTTTTAAGATTTATTTATTTATTTTAGAGCAAGAGTGAGACAGGAAGAGAGAGAGAGAGAACACAGCAGGAGGGGAGGGAGAGAGAGAGAATTTCAAGTAGACTAAGCCGGGCTCAATCTCATGAATATGATATCTTAACCTGAACAGAAACCAAGAGTTGCTCGCTTAACCAACTATACCCCCCAGTAGCCCCGGGAACTATGTTTTATATGTTTGACAACTTTAGTTTCTACGTAAGAATTTACTTGAAGAAAGAGTTGGGGCAAAAGATAAATAAATACCTTCAAATTTATGTTTATCACACAATTGACTTCTTTGTGTAATAATTATTCAATAGGTTTATTTTTGGCTCCCAAACAAATTATAAATTCTGTTAATGAGAAGATCCTATTTTCTACTTTTTCACCATATTTGCATGTGTGTATACAAATGCGCACCATATATATGATGTGAGTGTTTGTATGTGAATGTATGTGTTTGTGTATGTGTTAAGAGCCGGCTATTTCCAACTTAATTTTTACCCAACGATTTCACTTGCTACAGAGTAGAGTTGTAGAAATCTGCATTGAATTGAATTTTCTAAAGTACTTAGGAGACAGATTAAGAAAAAAAAAAAAAAAAATCCAGGGAAGCTGCCTAAGAACCTATTTTGAGAGATTATTATGTTTCCATGGTTGAGAAAACTATAACAAAGTCAGGTATTGAAGAATATATTTGAGTTATCTCAAGCTCAGAAATGTCTTAAAATTTCCATTTTTTTTTTAAGATTTTATTTATTTATTTGACAGAGAGAGATCACAAGTAGACAGAGAGGCAGGCAGAGAGAGAGAGAGAAGCAGGCTTCTTGCTGAGCAGAGAGCCCGATGCGGAACTCGATCCCAGGACCCTGAGATCATGACCTGAGCCGAAGGCAGCGGCTTAACCCACTGAGCCACCCAGGTGCCCCAAAATTTCCATTTTTTAATTGTGAGTTATTTGAAGTGATTGTGAAGACCATCCCTCCTTTCTGTACTGTATCTCCCATATTGAGATGCTATGATAATGCAGAAACCCATTTTTATTTTCTGCTCCTAGTGGAATCACACTTTTCATAAATTTCTAAAATAAACCCTAGAGTTAGTCACTGTATTGAAGAATTTAGTGGTAACTCATGTCAGAAATTCCCTGGACTTTCTCAGTGTCTCTCTAAAAATAGAATAGATTTTAACCTCAGTCTTGAGATTTTAACCTCAGTCTTCAATCTAACAACGAATAAAGAATAGAGCAGCACTGCAACTTTTTAGCTCACTAAACTGCGTCGTTACCTAACTATTCTTACTTCAGTTTCTTCATTATAAAGTAGAAATAATAGTGATTCCTACTTCAGAATTGTTAAGAAATCCAAGAATGTTAATTTTTTTTAAGATTTTTTTTATTTATTTGACAGAGATCACAAGGCAGACAGAGAGAGAGAGGAGGAAGCAGGCTCCCTGCTGAAGCAGAGAGCCCAATGCAGAACTCGATCCCAGGACCCCAGGATCATGACCTGAGCCGAAAGCAGAGGCTTTAACCCACTGAGCCACCCAGGCACCCCAAGGACGTTAATATTTTCAAAGCAAGGAGAATAGTGCTTGACCCAAAATAAATGGTATGTATGTGCCAATTCAATAGCTAATCTTTGGGAATTTCCCTCCAAATATTTTTTGTTATAACTTTTATTCAATAAAATTCCTTATATAAATCTTAGGCGGCTGACTATTCAAAACTACCCTCCCTACCAGCTTATCCCACCATAAATGTAAAATATCAGATTGAAAATAGACTTTTCCACTCTTTCCCACACTTTGATATATGCTATCCCAATACAGGCAACAGGTGGACATACTTAAATTTAAATCCCCCCACCCAGGAAAGAAGTCTTCAATTTTTGTACATTTACCCCAAATAAATTAGTACTTTATATGAGAGAGAAAAAAAATATTACCCCATAGCAAAGTAACAAAATGAAATAACCCTCCATAGGTAAGACTCTGTGGTAGCCCTCAGATAAAAATCTTAAAAAGTGAAGCAACTTTAAGTAGACTAACTTTATCTAATATCCATAAAATCAAACTTTAGATTTTCTTTTCTCTTTTGGAAAGTAAAAAGCTACAATTGAATTTCATATGCTTTTGGGTAAAATCTTTCCACTATTTCTACATTCTGAAGCAATTTTGTAAAACCTAGTTTATCTACACACATACAAATTCATAACCAAATTTGCATATAATTCCTTATGGTTTATAATCTAGTGTAAAATAATTATAAATTAATTTCACTAATTTTTATATGGCAATTATTATACTATTAATTTTATTTCATATAAATTACTAAGGAGTTGGGACGTTGAGATCACTAAGTTAAGACTTAAGTAAAAATCCTAAGGTCATTAGGGGCAAGGCCAAGTTTAATTTTTCTCCCATGTGATACTGTATTAACAGGTTATTACTCTGGATGCTGATTTTTCAATTATTGAATTGATGTCATTTATTTTTGCCTGTCAAGAATCTTGGATAAAATCAACTGTGACTTTTATTTCAGATCAGCAAGTCAAATAATTGCTCATCAGACAGTATATAATCCAGGTATTCAAATTAATTCTATGATTCTTTTTTCAAAGAAACTCAAAAAATAATGATTCCTGTCTTACTTTAGCCTGAGTTATCCATTTTATGCATTCAAATTATTAAAATTAATAAGAAGTGCTTTTTACATATCTGAACATCTAGACCCCACCATTCTGGAATGTCCTCTGGACATCATTAAAACCAGATGTTTCTAAATGTTATCATGCATATACTGAAATGACTATAAAATGAGAATATTTTTTTCTGGGCTGTTTCTGTTCAGACAAGAATGCCAGTTTCCATTGGTTTGGAGGGCACTTTTATTTCTAATAACATGAAGTTGGTTCATAATTCAAAATATAGATTTTTTTCATGTCAGGAATAGTACAACATTGTCTTAAAAGATGTATTTTTAATAGCACAGATTTTATTAGAATTCATTTGTGCATATATTTTAGTGTTTGATTTTTATTTATAGAAATTACAATTTTAACTTGATTTATACATTCAGGGATTTAACTAAGAAAAATGGCAAATTGTAACTACTATGGCTTGTTCTTTTCCCTGTCTGTTATGTTATGGAGAGTAAAATAGCTTGACCATGGCAATATGTCTAAAAGAAATTTGGTGTGATTACTTTCTACTTATGTGATCAATCTTATCATACTCAATGGAATATACTACTTAGGTGTTTATAAATTCTTACCGTCGGCCAAGCTAAGGAAGTAACCAGTTTGATTTCTTTTCTGTTATGCCAGTACTGTTGGCTAATGATTGGTTTCCCTACATCCCACATGTAGTTGTGGATCATTAAAATATAATTAGGTACAAAATAGAGAAATATAATCTTATAAAATATTTTGAAATGATTAATAGGCATACCTGTGAGTCATCCTTTTTATACCAGATTGAAGGTAAGTTAGTCTAAAGATTATCTTTCTATCCATTTTGGGGAAAATAAAACAGATTTTCCTCCTTGGGAAAGAAAATAGGATCCAAGACTAGGCTAGCAATATGAAAAATGAAAGTATAACTTTTGAATAATTGTTCTGAATATATTATTTTAATGTATTTAATGATCAACATACTGATTATTTAACTTGTCCATTTTATTTTAGTCTATGGGTAAGTCCATTGTGAATAAACTTCTAAGTTACCATTATTGATTTTCCAAAATTTTTCATCAATGACATCAGTAAAGAGGAAAAATAGGACAACTTGAAAATTTAGATCAAAATTCTTATTTGAGGATAGCTGGGTGGCTCAGTTGGTTAAGTGTCTGCCTATGGCTCAGGTCATGATCACAGGGTCCTGTCATTGACCCCCTCATCAGATTCCCTGCTCTCTGGGGAGTCTGCTTCTTCTTCTTCTTCTTTTTCTTCTTCTTCTTCCTTCTTCTTCTCCTTTTTTTTTTTTTTAAGATTTTATTTGTTTATTTGACGGACAGAGAGATCACAAGTAGGCAGAGAGGCAGGCAGAGAGAGAGGAGGAGGCAGGCTCCCTGCTGAGCAGAGAGTCAGATGTGGGGCTTGATCCCAGGACCCTGAGATTATGACCTTAGCCGAAGGCAGAGACTTAACCCACTGAGCCACCCAGGCACCCCTGTAGTCTGCTTCTTCCTCTGCCTGCCACTCCCCCTGTTTATGCTCTCTCTCTCTCTGACAAATAAATAGAACCTTTAAAAATTTTTATTTGAAATATTTTGGGAAATAAAGGCATTGTTTATAAGCAATCCAATGTCATTGTAGAAAAAAATAAAAGTAGGGGCACCTGGGTGGCTCAGTGGGTTAAGCCTCTGCCTTCGGCTCAGGTCATGATCTCAGGGTCCTGGGATCGAGCCCCGCATCGGGCTCTCTGCTCAGCAGGGAGCCTGCTTCCTCCTCTCTCTCTGCCTGACTCTCTGCCTACCTGTGATCTCTGTCAAATAAATAAATAAAATCTTAAAAAAAAGAAAAAGAAAAGTATATATATACAAAAGAAATGAAAAAAATTACTATTTTACAACATAGAAATTATCATTATTGTCATTTTGCAACTGGTTAGTTGTACACATACCTATTATTTGTCTAAGAATGTTTATATAAAAATCCACATAGGGACACCCTGGATGGCTCAGTGGGTTAAAGCCTCTGCCTTCAGCTCTGGTCATGATCTCAGAGTCCTGGGATGGAGCCCCGCATCGGGCTCTCTGCTCAGCGGGGAGACTGCTTCCCCCTCTCTCTCTGCCTGCCTCTCTGCCTACTTGCAATCTGTCAAATAAATAAATAAAATCTTTTAAAATAAAATCCACATAAAATATATCTTTAAGTTTATTTAATTCCTTTTTGGTTGCTATATCTTGAATAGAAATGCAAAAAAAAGCCCAATTATTCATATATTAAATTATGCATATTTCTAGTAAGATTTTGCAATGTTAGACAAAAATTATTTTTTAAAAGATTTATTTATTTATATGAGAGAGAAAGAGATAGTGGGGGGAAGGGTAAAGGGAGGGGAATGAATCTCAAGCAGACTTCCTGCTGAGCACAGAGTCTGATGCAGGGCTCAATCTCACAACCTTAAGATCATAACTAAGCCAAAATCAAAAGTCCAATGCTTTACTCACCTAGCCACCTGAACACCCCTAGACAAAAATGATTCTGAGTACTACCAACATGATATTTTGGGAAGAGGGCTCTAAATACTCTTTATTTTCATTTTTTAAAGTTTTTATTTAAATTCCAGTCATTTAACATACAGTGTAATATTAGTTTCAGGTGTTCGGCACTTCCACACAGTACCCAGTGTTCATCACAACTTGTGCCTTTCTTAATCCCATCACCTATTTAATCCATCCCTCCACCTACCTTCCCTCTGGCAACCATCAGTTTGCTATCTAGTTTAGAGCCTGTTTCTTGGTTGCCTCTCTCTCTCTTTTTTCCCTTTGCTTCCTTGTTTTGTTTCTTGTATTCCACATTGAGTGAAATCATGTTATTTGTCTTTCTCTGACTGGCTTATTGCATCAGTTTGCATTCTCACCAACAATGCAAGAGGGTTCCCTTTTCTCTACATCCTCATCAATTCCTGCTGTTTTTTGTTTTGTTGATTTTAGCTATACTGAGAGGTGTGAGGTGATATCTCATGGTAGTTTTGATTTGTATTTCCTTGGTGATGTGCCATGGTGAGCATCTTTTCTTAACATCTATTGGCCATTTATATGTCTTCTTTGGAAAAAATGTCTATTATGTCTTCTGCCTATTTTTATTTATTTATTTTTATTATGTTCAGTCAAGTCAGCCAGCATATAGCACATCATTAGTTTTTGATGTAAGGTTTAACAATTCATTAGTTGCATTTATTTTTTTTTTAATTTTTTTTTTATTTAAAAGATTTTATTTATTTATTTGACAGAGAGAAACACAGCAAGAGAGGGAACACAAGCACGGGGAGTGAGAGAAGGAGAAACAGGCCTCCCGCCGAGCAGGGAGCCCGATGTGGGGCTCGATCCCAGAACCCTGAGATCATGACCTGAGCTGAAGGCAGTGGCTTAACACACTGAGCCACCCAGGCGCCCCCATTAGTTGCATTTAACACCCAGGGCTCATCACAACACCTGTTCTCCATAATACCCATCACCAGGTTACCCCATCCCCCACCCACCTCCTCTCTGTAACCCTCAGTTTTTGGTTTTGTTTTGTTTTTTTTTTTCCCCCCAGGGTCCAGAGTCTCTCATGGTTTGGCTTCCTCTCTGATTTCTTCCCATTCAGTTTTCCCTCCCTTCCCCTGTAGTCCTCTAAGCTATTCTTTATGTTTCTCACATGAGTGAAACCATATGATAATTGTCTTCCTCTGTTTGATTTATTTCACTTAGAATAATCCCCTCCAGTTCCATCCAGTCAATACAAATCATGGGTATTCATCCTTTCTGATGGCTGAGTAATATTCCATTTTATATGTTTGCCACCTCTTCCTTAACCACTCATCTGTTGAAGGGCATCTCTGCTCCTTCTACAGTTTGGCTATTGTGGACATTGCTGCTATGAACATGAGGGTGCCTGTACCCCTTCTTTCACTACATCTGTATCTTTGGGATAAATACCTAGTAGTGCAGTTGCTGAGTCATAGGGTAGCTCTATTTTTAACATCTTGAGGAACTGTCATACTGTTTTCTAGAGTGGCTGTATTGGAATATTCATTTTTTTAGGTGTTGAGTTTTATAAGTTCTTTATATATTTTGGATACTAACCCTTTACCAGAAATGTCATATGTTATCCCATTCTGTAACCAACATGATCCTTTTTTATCAAAATTCCCAGATTTTTATTTGGATTTCCTTCTGTAATTATCTTCATATTCTGGGGGGAAAAGGTCTTATGTAAGTGGTTAGTATGTATTTAAAAAATGGCATGGGTAAAACTGTTCTTGTTTAACTTTTATTAAATGTTTAATGAATTTTATACACTTCTGCCAAAGTATTTCATAAATTTTATACACTTAGTATAGATCTCATTTCTTCTTACTACCTTCTTTGCCAGTTTCTGTTTACATGTCTTTCCATGAAAATAGTCAACATGTGGAAATATTATAAACAGCTATTGTTTAGGAAAGCCTACATTTAAAAATAATAATTAGTCTATGTTTTTCAACAGCTGGAATATAGACAAAAAATCATACTTATTATATACAGGGTGATTTTAAAAAAATGAGATCATCAAAAATAACTACTACTACAGATTCACATTAAAAAATTACAAGATATACTGCAAATTCAGAGATATTTAATAGGGATATTATACATTTTTATCCTTAAGTTCAAATAGAGTGCAACAGAACTAGAGTAATATAAATCTATTCCTAAAAAATACATTTTCACTTGACTACATGGCAAGAGAAAAACACCAATAGTATAATGCTTTCTCAAGAAAAAAAGCTATTGTCATACTTTAGGGAGCTCCCTAAAGACAGGTTTTTAATATTGTTTTCCCACAAAACCTTTTTTTTTTACACAAGTAGAAATATAAATATACTTCAAACTGTCTCCTTGTCAACTCTGTCAATAGAAAATATTTTAATAATTTTTTAATTCTCACACTAACAAAAGAATGATTTTTGACCATCACACTAACAAACTGCAATAAGTATGAGAGAGTATACATATTTACAAAGGAGCTGCAAAACTTTACACTTGAAAAACAGTGGAAGACAACACTTAAAATCCAACAATAAGAAAACAACCAGGCCTTTTAAAAGTGCCAAAGATCGGAAACCAAAATTAGCATATGAAAAGATGCTTCCCGGTTCCATCATTAGAGAAATACAAGAATGAGATATCATTATACATCTATTAGAATGGCCAAAATCGCGGGAGGTAGGAGGTTGGGGGAGCCAGATGGTGGGTATTATGGAGGGCACGCATTGCATGGAGCAATGGGTGTGGTGCAAAAACAATGAATTCTGTTATGCTGAAAAAAAAAAAAAATTCTGAAACTGAAAAAAAAAAAAAAAAAAGAATGGCCAAAAAAGAACACTGACAACTCCTGATAAGGATGTGGAGCAGTAAGAACTCTCATTTATGTGGTGGTGGGAATGCAAAATGGTATAGTCACTTTGAAAAACATTTTGACAGTTTCTTACAAAACTAAACATGTTCTTCTCATACAATCCAGCAACTCTGCTTTTTGGTATTTACCCAAAGGCATTGAAAACTTATGTCCATGCAAAACTCTGTACATGGATGTTTGTAGAGGCTTTGTTCATAATGGCCAAAATTGGGAAGCAACCAGGATGCATTTCAATTAGTGAATGGATAACTAAATGGCAGTACAACCAAGTGATGAAATATTATTCAACACTGAAAGGAAATGAGCTATCAAAGTCATGAAAAGATGAAGGAAACAAATACATATTACTAAGTGAAAGATGGCAATCTGAAAAGGATACCTTCGATATGTTTCCAAGTATATGACATTTTAGAAAAAGCAAAACTGTGGAGACAATAGAAAGATCAGTGGTTGGCAGAAATGGGGGGTAGGTAGAGATAAATAGGTGGAGCACAGAAAATTTGGGGAGCAGTGATACCGATCTGTATAATTCTATAATGGTGGATACATGTTATTATAAAATTGTGGTAATGATATGAGCTGAAGGCAGATGCCTAACTACCTGAGTCACTCAGGTGCCCCTCAGATACTTTTTAAAGACTGTCACACTGGAGATTTCTGATCAGACTTTCTGATGTTCATTAGATTATGTTAGAACAGAAGGTGGGATATTTCAGAAAAACAAATCTCCTAAGCATGATAATTGTTTAAAAATGGAATGAATAACTTTGAAAAAATTGATGGACACCCTTGAAGAATGGAAATACTTATAGATGATTTAGAGGCATGAAATACCCTATGGCCAATTCTCAGAATTGTTTGAGAGGGGATTACTGATTTATATGTAAGAGCAAGGAATAAAAAAAAAATGTCCCTCTTAATTAACATTTTAGGGCACATCTGTAATTCACAAATTACTTAAGGAGAAGACACATTATTGTTTTTCATACCATTTCCTCTACTTTCAATGGTTCAGTGGGAGATGGAGAGGAGAAGTGAGTTGGGGGAAACTAGAGGGGGAGACAAACCATGAGAGACTGGAGTCTGAGAAACAAACTGAGGGTTTTGGAGGGGTTAGATGAGCCTGGTGGTGGGTATTATGGAGGGCACGTACTAAATGGAGCACTGTGTGGCACATAAACAATGCTTCTGGAACACTGAAAAGAAATAAAATAAAATAAAATAAAAGGAAAAAAAAAAACAAAAAGAGTTTAGTATGAAATCACTAGAGTTAATAATGATGTTTGTAATGCTGGCCAAGAGTAAAAATAATGCATGTGGCGAAGAAAATTCACACAAAAAGTTGAACAAGCTCTTTATGATGAAGTCAAATATTTCCTCAAAAGGAAAACTAAGTGCTTTTTCCTATTTCCTGGCAGTGCCTGATTGCTTACAGCAGAAGCCTGTATTTGCTTAACAGCAAATTTTTTTTTTCTTTTTGGGGGAGTTTTGAGTGTACTTATTCTGATACTTACTAAAGCATTGATTCATTTTACATGTTTGAATTATATAATTCCTGGTGGTCAACATAGCACATTCGACTTTCTTGTTCATTTTATTTAAGACATAATATCAGAAGTCGGTTAGTATCTCCTGGATAACTAAAGACAATTTTTTTTTTTTAATCCTCTGGGAAAATTTGTAGAACAAATGTTAAACATGTAATTTTCTTTTGGCCTGGCAATATTAATCTACTGGTTTATATTTTAAAATCTAGAGATTTAATTTGTAAAGTTTTTTTTAAATAAAATTTTATTTTATTTTATTTTATTTCAGTGTTTCAAAATTCATTGTTTATGCACCATGTATTGCATGGAGCACTGGGTGTATAAAGCTTTTTATGTGTATGCAGGTACTACTCTATAAAGATATATCCAAAATTTTGGAAGAAATAATTTGTTAAATTTTGTTGAAGTGTATTAGAATATCCAAGTTATATACAATGCACTAGATTCAATGCCTCCTTTTAATCTTCTCTTTTTGGCTAATGGTTTTGTTTAAAAATATAGTATTTCTCATTTGATGTCACTGTGCTTTTTTTTTTTTGGTAGGCTGCATAATATAAAAAGTACAGTTCAGTTTTTTTGTTTTCATTATGGTTTGCAAGAACACTTCACACAACAGAGGGATTTTAGTAGTACATTTAAAGAAAAAAGTCTGAATCTTTTCCAAGTACTGCAAACACAAAATGTCTACATTTGGGGTGCTTGGGTGGCTCAGTATGTTAAGCACCTGCCTTTGGCTCAGAGCATGATCCCAGGGTCCTGGGATTGAGTCCTGAATAGGGATTCTTGCTCAGCAGACAACCTGCTTCTCCCCCATACACTCCACCTGCTTGTGCACTCTCTCTTTCTCTCTGTGTCAAATAAATAAGTAAAATCTTTTTTTAAAAGTCTATATTTTACAATAAGTTAAAAAAAAGAAAACAGTAATAGATTTTGAGTAAATTACTAAGTAGCAGCTAGTAATAAATGATTAACCCACTGTAGCTTTTAAATGAATTTTAACCAAAATTTTTAAGCAAATTATATATTATAAAACATTTTATTTATACAGAACTTAGGATCTAAACCCACTCCAATGGATATTTTATTTGAACTTTAAGATGTCAGGTTGAATGAAGATATTTCAATAAATACATTTTGAGTGGTTGGGATTAAACCTGCAGTAGCCTCACTCAAGCAAGCATTGACGTTTACAGGATCTTATCTTAAGCATTTTTTGGCATTGTGTAGAGTGAATATACCACTCATTATAGTGAGTTATGCTACCTTTTGTGGTTACAGAATTCTGAATGGTTCCCATTTTTTTGAATTCTTCATGCCTCCTTTTCAGTGATGCTTGTAAGTTAATTTAGGTGACACATAGTTTTTGAAACTGTGTAGAACATATTTTTATAACTATGTAGAATACATTTGTAGCTCTAGACCTTTATAGATCTTTTCTACTCATCACATGTCTTATTTATCAAATGCACGATGTCAAAGACTGTACTTAATCCAGTGCCTGGAGGCAATTTCTAAACATACAGAAAGAATTCTTCAGTGATCATCTGAATTTATGTTAGATTATTATACATAAATCTGTAGAAGAAAAAACTACCAATACTCCACAGTAGTGAAATGGTTCAAATTCTTTAGGGACACTCTGGTGAGTTAAAAGCATATTAGATGATTAAATCTTTGATACAATGGTATTTATTCTGGCTATCATAGCCAATATGGGAATAATTCATCAAATAGATATATGCATTTTTATTTAATAAATGGAGTTTGAAAGAGGTGTCAAAATGATTTGAAATTTATTTAGTAATTACTATGACCTTAAGGTTAGAAAAGAAATTGAATATAGAAAAATACTCAGACTTCACCACCCAGTAGTACCAATAAGTTAATTTCCATAGTGTTGTTAAGTTGTATTTTAGCAAACCATCCTATGTACTCCTGAGGTTGAAATGTGGTTTGTCTCTAGTCTAAAGAGATGGACATGTTTTGTCTACTCAAGAAGTATTAGAGGACAACAGAGATTGTGGTTGCAAGTTTTACATTAAAATAATAGAGTCAATCTTAGGCATAATTTTGAATCAGGCAAGATTTTCTCTTGTTGGCTGTTCTACCTTCCATCCCAGCTCATGTATTATACTGGTTTGTATAGAAACCCAAGACCTTGAAATTCTTTCCATAAATAAAAGGTTAGGTCTCTGTTTCAAGTTATGTGTTCAAGGGAAGTAAATGGATTACTAGATGAATTAACTATTCAAACTGTCAGGAAGAAATAACTTGCTATCCTAGATAAAGCAATATTTACACAACAGGAACACATGAAGCTTTTATTAATGTTTTTGCTCAGTGAGACAATTTGAGAGAGTATTGATGACATGAGTGTGAGCAATGGCACAAGGAAGCCCATTTTCTCTTCTGACAGTACTCATGACCAATTCTGACCATATGAACTAACTTTTTATATACTGATAAATTACATTTTTAACAAGTGCTTTAAACAATGAGTAAATCTGATCTCTATAAATGACTATCTTAAGAATCACATTAAAATTAACTGCATTCATTGATAATACTGTTCAACATGTCAAAGCCATTTCTCTTGGCAGATTGAATAATAATATATGTTAGATCACATTCTGATCAGTTGATTTTATACATCTGCATTTGAGTTCACAACAGCGTAGCCTGTAAACAGATGTTCGTTATGATTATTGTGATCCTCTGAGATCTTTTTAACTTTGTGAGCTGGAACAAATATGAAGACAGTTATGCAGGTGCTGATTAATTAGTTTTGAAAGCATATAAACAAGAATCCATACAAAGAGACAATAGACTATTTGCACAATTAGCTCAAATGATGACATATTTGAAAAAAAGCAAGCACAAACAGGTTCAGAACTTAAAATGATGGAATAATAGGAAACGAATTCATGAATATGCAGCTATGCTTTAGGAAACCTGACAAGGGGCGCCTGGGTGGCTCAGTGGGTTAAGTTGCCGCCTTCGGCTCAGGTCATGATCTCAGGGTCCTGGGATCAAGTCCCACATCAGGCTCTTTGCTCAGCAGGGAGCCTGCTTCCCTCTCTCTCTCTCTCTGCCTGCCTCTCCGTCTACTTGTGATCTCTCTTTGTCAAATAAATAAAATCTTTAAAAAAAAAAAGGAAAACTGACAAAAAGAAACCTATGGCATCATTCTTTATATCATTCCCTGGTAATCCAATGGAATCAAAATCAGCAACCATTTGTTTTTCTTATGAAGGTCCAAGTGAACAGCATCCATATCAGCTAACATGTTAGCACCTATTGGTCTTGGTAGCTCTTGCTTCTTGATCTCTCTATCTTTTAACTCTTTTCTCTCTGCCTTCAGTAGAATTTTTAATTTTTTTTTTTAATTTTTGAGTCTGGGATAGGATGTAAGTATTTCATAGGTGTGCATTAAGTGTTGTTGTTGTTGTTTTTTCCTTTCATTTAGAGTACTAAATGTAACAATGAATAATCAAATGTTTTCACTGGCAATTTTCAGTTCCTTATTGGCATATTTTTCCCTAAGAATATGGAAGAATGAGGATAATCAAGAAATGAGTGAAAAAATTTAGTGAGTCCAGATGAGTGAAAAACACAGCAAATGATACTCTAAAGAACAGTACCACAACATACATTAACCATTCTAACAACTGCACCCTCTTGAGAATGCTTCAGAAGATCCCCTTAGGCTTAGATTAATCCTTACAAAATTCTTGAACTGATTATCTCGATCTAACTGGCATTCAGGCTGGGGACTCTTCATACATGGAGAGACTAATAACCTCTTTATTCCTCACTTCTAAATAGTGGAGGCTACTGAATAACATTGATTCTTATTCTGACACATATGTATTAAGTACAAATAATGTGCCACACATTAAGTTAGGCCCTAGAGTACAGTGGTGAATTAAACCAACTTCTTGCTCTCATATGGCTTACAATCTAGTTGCAGAGACATAAAATAAATGAAAAAAAAAAGTAATATAATGTTCAAAAGTATTCTCTTCTATAAATAAGATTTACAAAACTATATCCAAGAAGGTAAAAGATACATTTTATTTTATATAGAACAATTGAGGAAAACTGAAGAGATATTTGAAAACAGATTATTTTTTTTAAAGATTTATTTATTTAGGGCACAAATGGGGATAGGGAAGAGAGAGAGGGAGAGAGAATCTCAAGCAGACTCCATGCTGAGTGTAGAGTCCAAAGCAGGGCTCCATCTATTGAACCTGAGGTCATGACCTGAGCCAAAACCAAGAGTTTGGTGCTTAACCACTGAGCACCCATGCACCCTTATTTTAACATAGATATTATGAAATAAGATAAATCAAAAAGTTAAAAAAATATGTTGGCAAAAGTTGTAACTAATCCTTAACTAATTAGAAGTCTCAATTCTAGAGTAATTGAAGATTTCTGGAAAAAAAAAAAAGATGAAGACTTCTGAAGA
Organism: Lutra lutra; assembly: GCF_902655055.1. Lineage (NCBI taxonomy): Eukaryota > Metazoa > Chordata > Mammalia > Carnivora > Mustelidae > Lutra > Lutra lutra. The sequence continues at coordinate 124,474,169 of NC_062279.1, read as the reverse complement.
AAAAAAAAATCCCCATCCTTAATTAAACTCAGGGGAGTCCTAAAAGTATCAACACACTCTTGAGACTACCTTTTCATCTATATGTTTCAACTATATGTTCAGGGAAATAAAACTTTAGAATTAGTCAAAATATAGTTAACTACCATAGGGCATAAATCTTCTAACAGCAATCAAATAGAAATATGTTAGACTAGAAATTGGTAAGCATAGGCTCTGTGGTGGCGTGCTCCAAGTTCATGCACTTAATGAAAGCATTCTTAGCTGACTATTGGCATATTGCTCATTATTCACTTGAAAAACTAGGTCAGTGATCTCAAACAGTAGTGTACAAACATCAACAGGGATCTCATTCAAATGTGGATTCTGATTTAGTTGGTCAAGGATGAACACTGAGATCCTTCATTTCTAACAAATTGTCAGAGGATACTGACAGGCAGGTCCATAAATTATACTTTGTATAACAAGGGTGTAGGTGATGTGGAATAAAGCTGATTCAGAGTCTCAGAAATGTGGAGTGAGAAAGAGGCCATATGGTTCATGGATCAGGCTTGCAGACAATTCTGGACAGTGATTTCTTAATCATTTAGGACTCCTATAACTAGGTACCATAGTACAGACTAGGCAGCTGCTAATTAACAAATTTATTTCTCCCACTTTTGGGAGATGGAAGCCTGAGTTATGGTGTCAATATAGTTGGATTCTGACGAGAGTTCTGATTGCAGGCTATGGACATTTTGTTTTAACTTCTCATGGGTATTATTCATATATCATAGTAAAAAGTTCAAAGTTCTATCTATAGCTGAATATGTCCATCTAAATTATCAGCCATGTGCCTTCTTTTATTGAGCTTTGCTTTATTGCACTTTGCAATATTATGTTTTTTTGCAAACCAAAGGCTTGTGGCAACACTGTGTCAAGCAAGTCTATCAATGCCATTTTTTTCAATAACATTTATTCAGCTCAAGTCTCTGTGTCACTTTTGGTACTCATCACAATATTTTAAGCTTTATTATCATTATATTTTTATGGTGATCAGTGATCTTTGATGTTAGTATTTCCATTATTTTGGGGTATCATGACCCACATCTATACGCAATAGCAAACTTAATGGATAAATATTGTATGTGTTCTCAGTACTCAAACCCAACCAACCCATCATTTGCCCATTTCTCTCTGCTGTGTTAGAGGCACAGCAGTTTTGAAAAATGAAGCCAGTTAATAAGCGTACAATGGCCTCTGAAATTCAAGTGAAAATCAAAATCAAAATCAAAAAATCAAAAGCTAGAAATGATTATGCTTAGTGAGGAAAACAAGTCAAAAACTGAGATTGCCCAAAAGCTGCCCTCATGTATCAAATAGCTGGCAGAAATGTGAGTACAAAGGGAAAGCTCCTGAAGAAGATTAAAAGTGCCATTTAGTGAACATATCAAAAATAAGAAAGCAAACGGCCTTATGATGACATGGAGAGAGTTTCAGTGGTCTGCATGGAAGATCAAACCAGCCACAACATCCCCTTAAACCAAAACCTAATCCAGAGCAAAGCAGTAACTCTCCTCATTTCTATAAAGGCTGAGAAAGATGAGGAAGCTTCAGAGGAAAAGTATGAAGCTAGCAGAGGTTGGTTTATGAGGCTTAAGGAGAAAAGATGTCTCCATAACACAAGAGTGCATGGTGAAGCAGGCGGTGCTGATGTAGAAGCTGCAGCAAGTTCTCCAGGAGATTGAGCTCAGATCATCAAGGTAGGTGGCTACACTAAATCACAGATTTTCAGTGTAGATGAAATAGGCTTCTGCTGGAAGAAGATGCCATCTAAGACTTTCATAGTCAGAGAGGAGAAGCCAATGCCTGGCCTCAAAGCTTCAAAGGGGAGCTGACTCTCTTGTTAGGGATGAATGCAGCTGGTGACAAGAAGTTGAAGCCAAGGCTCATTTACCATGCTGAAAATCCTACAGCCCTTAAGAATTGTGCTAAATTTATTCTGACTGTGCTCCATAAATGGCACAAGAAAGACCGGATGGCAGAACATCTGTTTACAACATGGTTTACAGAATTGGTTAAACCCATTGTTGAGACCGACTGTTCAGGAAAAAAAAAAAAAAAAAAATCCTTTCAAAATGTGACTGCTCATTGACAATACATCTAGTCACCCAAGAGCTCAGATGGAGATATACCATGGGATCATTGTTGTTTTCATGCCTACTAATACAACATTCATTTTTTAGCCCATGACCAAAAGGTAATTTAGATTTTCAACCTTAATATTGAAGAAATACATTTTATAAGGCTATAGCTGCCATAGATGGTGATTCTTCTGATGGTCAGGGAAGGGAAATGGAAAACCATCTGCAAAGGAGTCACCATTCTAGATGCCATTGAGAAGATTTGTGATTCATGGGAAGAGTCCAAAATATCAACATTCACAGGAGTTTGGAAGAAGTAGATTCCCACCCGTGAATGATTTTTAAGGGTTCAAGACATCAGTGGAGGAAGGGATTACGGATGTGGTGGAAATAGAGAGAGAACTACTTATGAAATAGAGCCTAATGATGTGACCAATTTGCTGCTACCTCCTGATAAAAGTTGAAAGGAAGAGCAATTGTTTCTTTTGGATAACCAAAGAAAATGGTTTCTTGAGATGCAATTTACTCCTGGAGCAGATGCTGTGAAGGTTCTTGAAAGGACAAGAAAGGTTTAGATTATTGCAGAAAATTAGTGGTAAAACAGTGGCAGGGTTTCAGAGGACTAAGTTTGAGCAAAGTCCTGTGGGTAAAATGCTATAGAGCAATCGTTCATGACAGGAGGGGTTCATCAGTTACTTCGTTGTTCATTGTTACCTTATTTTGGGAAATTGTCACAGCCACCCCACTGTTAGCAACCACCACCCTGATTAGTCAGCAGCCATCAACATCCAGGCAAGACCCTCGCCAGCAAAAGATTAGCACTTGTTAAATCTCAGATGATGGTCAGCATTTCTGAGCAATAAAGATTTTTAAATTAAAGTATGTACATTGTTTTTTAGACATAATGCTAGTGCATACTTAATAGGCTATAGTATGGTATAAATAAAACTTTTATAGGCACTGAGAAACCAAAGTATTATTTGATTCCATTTATTGAGATATGTACTTTACTGCAGGGATATTGAACCAAACCTGCAGTGTCACTAATGTATGCCTATAAATAGTTGATGAAACAAATACAATAAACCAATAAACTAAGAAACAAATGTAAATTTCCTATAAAGAAATATTGCAAATAAATTTTATAGATAGTACTCCCTAGAATTACTTCGTGTTCTCCAGAGAAACAAAGCCAATAAAATGTATTTTATATCTATATATATATACATATATATAGATATATAGATATCTATTTATCTATCTATCTCTGGAGAGAAAGATTGATTTTAAGAAAGTGACTCATGATCTCGTGATTGTGGGGATTTGGTAATTACAAAGTTTGCCTCAGAGGCTGGCAGACTGAGGACTCAGAGAAGAGTTTCAGTTTGAGTCCAAAGATAGTCTGCTTGCAGAATTCCTTTTTGTTTGAGGATGTCAGTCTTTTTCATGAAGGCCTCATCTGATTGGATGAGCCCACCCACAGTATGGGGGTGTTAATCTTCTTTACTCAAAGTCCACGAATTAAATGTTAATCTCATTCAAAAAAGAGCCTTACAAAAGTATCCAGAATAATATTTGACCAAATATCTGGGCACTGTAGCCTCTCCAACTTACACATAAAATTAACCATCATACTCCTCAGGAGATCAAGGATAACTTCCCATCCTTTAAATGTGGGCTAAACATAAGAACTTCCTTCCAATGAGTAGAGTTTGGAAAAGAAGGGAAAGAATAACCTTATAGTGGAAAAACTTGAAAAACACTGTCAGGTTTGCCATTGCTGTTAGCAACGTAAATGGTGCTGATGCATGTACTGTCAACATGACGTGATAATTATGGTACTTTCCTCTGTGGCCTTCCTCTCCAAAACCCAAAACCTAAAGCCCTGGGTTAGTCATGAGAGAAACATCAGACAAACTCTGATTAATGATTATTTTATGAAATATGTGATCAGTACTCTTTAAAACTGCCAAAATCATCAAAAACAAGGAATATCTTAGAAACTGTCACAATCTAGAGTAGGGTAAGAAGATATGATGACTAAATGTATTGCGGAATTATAGGTGGGATTTGGATGCGGAAAAGGGATATTAGATAAAAACTAAGAAATCTGAATAAAGTATGGACTTTTAGGAATAATTTAACAATATTGATACATTTATTGTGAGAAATATACCATACTAATAATTTAATGTATTAATAAAAAAAATTGGGTGTGGATTATAAGGGAATTCTTTCTACTCTCTTTACAAAGTTTCTGTAATTCTTTTTTTTTTAAGATTTTATTTATTTATTTGACAGAGAGAGATCACAAGTAGATGGAGAGGCAGGCAGAGAGAGAGAGAGAGGGAAGCAGGCTCCCTGCTGAGCAGAGAGCCCGATGCGGGCCTCCATCCCAGGACCCTGAGATCATGACCTGAGCCGAAGGCAGCGGCTTAACCCATTGAGCCACCCAGGCGCCCCAAAGTTTCTGTAATTCTTAAAGTCTCTTAAAATAAAATGTTTATTATAAAAAAGAACTCAAAAAGTGCATGAATTTTTACATCAGACAGACCTTTAAACAAGGAAGCCTAAATACTCATAATTTTAATTTTCTCACTTTATAAGATTGTAGAGAAAATAAATTAAAAAAAATAAATATGTAGAGTCACTAACAAATTGTCTGGCATGTATGAGCTCCATAATGTTAATTTCCTCACTCTGCTCAGAACTCTTCAAGGAAAGGTGTTAGGCTTATTATTATTGTTATTTTAAGTCAGAATGCCAACAATTCATTGCAAAACAATAAGTGATTGATGCATTGAGAAAATTAATTTCATTCAATCCTACAGCACTACTGTACATACTTATATAAAGACCTCCATTAAGCATATATAATCACTAGTGGGAGGGAAGCAATAAAAATCTCCATGGAGAGTACAGATTTTCAATGCAGGTAATCAATATTTTTGGAACATCCTCAAAAGAAAGACTAAAAGGAAAAGAAATCAAATAACCTACTGCTGGCAGCATATGATGCTATACACTTAAACTGATGTATGTTGAATCTGGCAGTCTCTATGGTGTTTAGCAGATAAATCTCTTTACCAGAACTCTCAGGTCAGCTAAAATGTACAGCAGACACATTTAATCCAGACGGCTTCATTGGAGGAAACTCTGTTGGTGGTCACAGACACCAAAGATCCAGGTATAGGAAATTCTGAATTAGGCAGTCTCCAGTTTAAATCCCCCCCTACACTCCCACCTTGCACCCACACCCGAACACACATGATCACATTTTTCTCTCAACCTCTCTCTCTCAGTGAGTCCATGTCTGACATTTTGGATTTGGGGTTGATTAGACTATACCTATACACTCAAAAATTTAAAAACAAACACAGAGTAAGTATATGTCTAAGCTGGAAGTGGTCTTGCCTTTCAGATCAATGGTCATGAATTCAAATAATTTACTTTGGGGAAATCTAAACATAGTTTATTTGCTTACATGCTGGGCAACATGAAGTACTATATACAGCTGGAGTCAGTGCCTATGCTTCAAGCCATTAAATACCCCATGGTTTTTGTTAAAGGCAATTATTTTCAACTTTGTGCCATGCGGCTCATTCCCACAGTCCATCTGATGGTTGAAATCATATGTGAATAAGGAAGTTTGTGTATATACAACAATACATACGTACAAATAAAAATCTTAAAATATGTTTAAATAGTACAAAAATCCTAAAAAAAAAAAACTTTAAGAAGGAATAAGTAAAAGTATTAGGTGAAACATATGTGGAAGTCTTTACATTTTAGAATCTTCATTCCTGGTTTTGCATCAGAAAATTTTAATAACAAGATTTATTTTAAAAATTTGTTTTCTGAAGTCAGAAAAATAATTTTTCTATTCTTTTTTTTTTAAGATTTTATTTATTTATTTGAGAGAGAGACAGTGAGAGAGAGCATGAGCTAGGAGAAGGTCAGAGGGAGAAGCATGGAGCTGAGAGCCTGATGTGGGACTCGATCCCGGGATTCCGGGATCATGACCTGAGCCGAAGGCAGTCATCCAACCAACTGAGCCACCCAGGCGTCCCTAATTTTTCTATTCTTAAGAGCCCTAGGATTTTCAGTATGATAGATGAGTCTTGGCTTCAACTTCTTGTCACCAGCTGCATTCATCCCTAACAAGAGAGTCAGCTCCCCTTGAAGCTTTGAGGCCAGGCATTGGCTTCTCCTCTCTGACTATGAAAGTCTTAGATGGCATCTTCTTCCAGCAGAAGCCTATTTCATCTACACTGAAAATCTGTGATTTAGTGTAGCCACCTACCTTGATGATCTGAGCTCAATCTCCTGGAGAACTTGCTGCAGCTTCTACATCAGCACCGCCTGCTTCACCATGCACTCTTGTGTTATGGAGACATCTTTTCTCCTTAAGCCTCATAAACCAACCTCTGCTAGCTTCATACTTTTCCTCTGAAGCTTCCTCATCTTTCTCAGCCTTTATAGAAATGAGGAGAGTTACTGCTTTGCTCTGGATTAGGTTTTGGTTTAAGGGGATGTTGTGGCTGGTTTGATCTTCCATGCAGACCACTGAAACTCTCTCCATGTCATCATAAGGCCGTTTGCTTTCTTATTTTTGATATGTTCACTAAATGGCACTTTTAATCTTCTTCAGGAGCTTTCCCTTTGTACTCACATTTCTGCCAGCTATTTGATACATGAGGGCAGCTTTTGGGCAATCTCAGTTTTTGACTTGTTTTCCTCACTAAGCATAATCATTTCTAGCTTTTGATTAGAAGAGACATAGGACTCTTCTTTTCACTTGAATGCAGAGGCCATTGTAGGCTTGTTAACTGACATAATTTCAATACTGTGTTGAGGACAAACGCTGGTTTGGTCGAGCTGTCATAACACAATCAAAATCACTGTTTACCAATTACTATAAAAGATATAATAATAATGAAAAGTTTGAAATACTGGGAGAAATAACAAAATGTGACACAGAGATAGGAAGTGAGCAGAAGCTGTTAGAAAATTGATACCAACAGAATTCACTTGACACAGGGTTGCCATAAGCCTCAACTTTTAAAAATGCATTATCTTGATGCTCACTAAAGCAAAGCACAAGAAAGTAAGATATGTCTGTCTAACAGTTTGGACTCATGGATATTATTTTATACTTTAGCTTATAATCCAATAACACTTAATTTTGTTGCTCAAATTGTTCTTGCTTTGGCCATTGAGAGATCTTTTATTTGGCTACTATATCCCTTTATCATTCACTCATCATGGTGTGTTTGGTGTGTGTATGTGTCTATTTTGCTTGAATATGTCCTTATTTTCTGGCACCATAAGGCGTTCCAAGCTTTTCAGGACTGATGCCCTGCCCCAGCCATAGCACTAACCAGTATTCTCATGCACTTTTTGGTGTAATACATTGACTAAATTAATATTAAAGAAAAGGAGCACATATGTTCATTAGCTTACCTGAAATATATGTAATTTGAAGTATTGTCAATAATGGCTATTAAGTGGATTTGAGATAAAGACTGTATTTGGCACTATAAGATAATGTAAGTAAACTGGTATATATTATACTTCTCATATAACTTACAATCATATCTGAAAAATTGAGAACATTGAAAAAATATTCATTAGTCAATGTTTATGGTAAGTTATGTTATGTGAAACTGATACATAATTTGGGTGAAAGAGCTGGTGCTGGAGCCATTGTCAAGTGTAACAGACCGTTAGATGTTCATGTCCTTAAAAACTGGGGTTCAATTGGACATCTAACCCTGTCCCTTTAATATCTTGAACACTCAGTAGACTCTAGTTGAATTAAAAGATATTTACTCTGATTGGAAAAAAACAAAGACTGTAGAGTAAGAAAATTAATTTGGCTTGGGAAGAGATTACATATGGAAGTTAAAAAGAAAGGAATAGCTAGAATAGTACAGAGGGAGCATGACATGACATGCATGGGCTGGAACACTGGCAAGAGCTGGATGATGTTTGGATTTATAGAGGAATGGCTGTGTGGTGTTTGGAAGGTGGACAGAGGGCAATGTTTCAGCTTGAGTGTAATTTACACATACCTAGGGAATGACTGAGATGATGGACCTGCCAGAAGTCCTTTTCCATTTGACATTGATGGGCCTTTTTAGAACAAATTTAAATGAAATAAAGTGTGAAAAACCCAGGAAGAAAGGTGTAGTTATGTCCCAAGCATAAGCTAGTGCTGTGAGTGCTAAAACTGGAATTTGTTTCTAAGCCTCTCTCTCTTTGTTCTCAAATATTTGGATTCATGGCTGGGTGATGGGCATTGGGGAGGCTATGTGCAATGATGAGTGCCGTGAACTGTGTAAGACTGATGAATCAGAGACCTGTACCCCTGAAACAAATAATACATTATATGTTAAAACAAACAAAACAAAACAAAACAAAACAAAAACAAAACAAAACAAAACAAAAAACTACAGAGAGATTTAGCCAAAGGGGAGTGATGGTATGGAAAGGTGGGTAGGTGAGGATTAGTGGGACAGAAAGCCCTTATTGACTCAGTGACCAAATAATCTATATAACTACTTGCCCCAATTATACTATTTTTGAGAGTAAAAGAGATAATTGTTAATAATTATTCAGAGATGCAAGGGTGATTGGGATTTATGAGATTTAAGTAATTTGACAACTACCCTCCATTAGGAGGTTGGCAATAACTCTGATATAAGAGGTCATAAGAAGAACAAAGTATTTGAGGAAGATAATTACAGCACCTAGATGATGAAATCTTTGAAACAGAAAGAAAGGCTGGAGTTTCAAGACATCATCTATGTGTATCACATTTAACCAGCGTTGTAAAGGTAGAAGATAAGAATGTCATACAACAAAAATTAAAGCAAGAATCTGAGACAAAGGAAATTGGAAGAACTTGATAACAATTGCTTATGTAAATAGAAATATAATCATTATAATAATAATTAATACTTCATTTTTCAAAACTTTAAAGAATCAAAATTCAGTAAAAACAATGTGGGTATTCAACAAGTGTGACTAATGGTTTTGTGCCTTCTCTGGGCATTTCAGCTTCTCAGACTTCAGAGTGTCATTGTTATTGTTACCAGTAGTCCTTTTGAAAATAATGTGACTGCAAGAGTTTCTTTTCATTTCACCAACCCTTTTTCATGTTCCAAACCTTTCTATACCCAGATGATAAAATGATCTCCCTCAAATACTTCATCTCAACATTCTGCAACTCAAAAGTCAAAACAACCATTCAGTTATAACATATATAGTATATAGTGTATATATAACTATGTATATATATATGTATAATTATAACTATTATTATGGTTGTGGGTTATTTGAAAGGTACATTGATTTTTTTAAAGAGTAATTTATTTATTTTAGAAAGAGAGAGACAGATGATCTGTGTAAGGGACAGAGGGAGGAGGAGAGAGAGAATCCTTAAGCAGACTCCCCATTACACGTGGAGCCTGATTCAGACCTCACACAGGGCTCCACACGGCTTTTGACCACAGGACCCTGAGATCATGATCTGAGCCAAAGTTAAGAGTCAGCCACTTAACCAACTGAACCACCCAGGTGGTCCAGAAGTATACATTAATTTTAAATGTTCTTTCCCACCTTCTTTTACTGAAGGATTTAAGAGTTGATGGTACAAAAATGTCAGTTGTTTCAAATCAAAGTCCCATTTAACTCCTATATTACAGGTGATATTAAGCTGTCTTTTCCATAAATCATAATATAAATAAGTCTTTGTGAATATTTAAATAAAATCAATACATTTTATATCTAAATTCCCAACAAAATTTTTAAACATATGCTAATTACCAAAGTTACATCTATGATGCTATTTATTGTATTTGTAATAATTTGAAATCTTTATTATTTGATAGAATATTATGAAGAAGTAAAATGTGCAAGATGGAAAACCACTGGTATAGTTGATATTTATGTTTTTACCCTCTAATCACAGAAGAACAAAAATACAAGAATGTATTATTTCTAGTAAGCATGTCACTATATGTTATGGTTGTAGAAATTGTATGCATGTAGCATTCAGCGGATATTGGCTTAACAAAGGCACATATTTTCTCCAAACCATTTCAATCTCGAAGCATTTAAAATAAAATTCCATTTTGAGTTAGCTTGAAAAAAAAGTTAAGAAACTTTTGAAAAATCACCATTAAAATTGAAGGAACAAAAACAATTGCATTGTGAGCCAATTACTGGCTCACACCCAAGCATTATTTCCTAAAGGCTGACATAAAATCTAGTTGTAAATCTCTACACAAATCCAGCTTTGCAAGAAATTGAAGGAAAAAAAGAAAAAAAACACAGCTATGTAATTTTGTTGACAAATTAACTTCTTACAATCAATATAAATAAGCATTTGAATCTAAAAATATATTATTACCAACTCAAAAATAAATCAAAAAGTGCAAAGTGATATAAAAATTTTCTATTTTTATGTGATAGACAGTGGTTCTCAATCCTCAGTGCAAATTATACTCCTCAGGAGACGTTTGAAAGAATTTGCAACACCTGGACCCATCCTAGCCAAAACAACTGGATTCTCTAGGGTTAGGGGTCATGCACAAATCGTTTCTGGTTTTTCTTTTTGTTTTGTTATGTTTTGTTTTGTTTTATAAGCTCCCCAAGTGATTCTTCAGACACCTAAGGTTGAGATTACAAAAGCAGTGTCAAAACTTTGACATTAAGGGTCTATTGCAATTCCCTGGGTAACTGCTTCTTTTTAAAACCTCATGCAGTGGGAACCTCTGGGTGGTTTCCCTAATCCTGCCCTTTGCATCAAGGTTCATCTAAATTTAATGAGTCTGATTTTTTTTTTCTTTTTTTAAGAGAGCAAGAACATGCAAATGTTGTTGGGAAGGGCAGAAAGAAAGGGAGAGAAAGAATCCCAAGCAGGTTCCACCTCCAGCTTGGAACCTGAGATAGTGAACTGACCCAAAATCAAGAGCCAGATGTTTGACTGAGCCACCCAGCCACCCCTGAGTTTGATCTTAACAATGTGTTTAATTGCTCGTATCTAATCTAAGTGACAGTGTATTTCTTGAAGGGAAGGGGAATTTTTTTTTCCCCTGAATCTACTGCCTGTGGTACAAACTACAACACAAACAAAAACTCAATTTTTAATAAATGCATGCATGAGAAAATGGTTTTTTCCTTTAACACTGCTGATCATCACTTGCTATAATCAGAGTATTTTCATAATTACTTCCTTGCAAATGTAATACAACTAGAAAACTGAATACAATAGAAATGAATAAAGAATAATAGATATGGGATTTACTTAAGAGAATGCCATTTAGCAAACTAAATGAAAAACAATATTTAGATTACTTGTTCTCAGCAGTTATAAAAACTGCTTTCCTTAGTTTTAACAATAGAATTCCTTTCTCCTTATAAGATTAAACTAAACAGAATAGATCCCATTTGTGCACAAATATCATTTTTATTTGTATATATGTAAAAGTAAAGTGGACAAGATACCCCTGCCTAAAATATGCAGTATATATAGGTGATGAGAAGTGGACCTAGGGAACATGTCAAGTATCACTATGCTAGGGAAATTATGTATATGCAATTTTCTTCATAACTATAGATTAACACAATGCTGACTTTTAATATCTAAAAACACAGTAGGAAAATCATTGAAGATAATTTCCATCATGCTTCTCCTGCTTTATTCTGGCTGCTTTTTCCAGATGAATACATAACCACAGGAATACCTGTGTTCCATACTAAATGAGAACTGGGTCAGAAAAAGAGGCAGTCTGATATTTGTTTAACAAATATCTTGTACTTAAGGCAGCAGGAAAGGGGGATACTATGAATGAATATATGCCATACAAAATGCCATAGGATTTCTCAGCCTGAGCCCTGAAAATTACAGCTGGAATCAGTTAAAAAAATACATTCCATTAATACTGTGGAACATTTAGAGGGTTCACCTGCTTCTGTCTAGCCTGTTAACAACTGTGAGCTGGACACATTCAAATGTTCTGTTTATTGTTTTCTTTATTGTATCTTTTCTTAGATGAACATAAAATGTAAGTGGAGAAAACTGGCAACATGCATTTTATTTAAGTAAAAGGGGTCATTTAGATAAGAAGAAATATATTTCATTAAAAATCTATATTATTTACATTGGCTTTGTTAAACTTAATTTGTTATTACTGAACATGTAATGTATCTTTAAATTGAAGAAAGAATTTAGTGCTTAATTATCAAATGTATTAGCAAGTGTGGGAATATTATTCAGTAAGCATCTGGCATAGTTATAAAATAAGCATCTGTCTTATGTTTATAACATAGTTCATTCGTTTAAACCAGGGTCACAAGTTCAGATGTTTATCTGCAATCTGAATGGATTTACCTGATTTCCAGAGTTGGAATATAAATCAGATAAGATCAGATTTCACCACCTCCCATCCATACTTCCCTCATTGGCCTTTCTTTGGAACTTGCAAAAATAGAATATAGAATAGAATATAGCAACAATAATGAGAATAGAGATAACATGAAAATAACATCGCATGAATTGTTACAGACAAAACCTAATTCTCTTCTCAATTTTGCTCATCCACCTTGAATGAAATTTCCCTTTAAGAGCATCACATTAATATAGAATCATGCATATCTTTCTATTATTAAAGCAAGTCATCATCAAATAACTCCTCTGTATTACACTTTATATTCTGTGGGTTCTAATGTCACTTGTCCCTTAGAACAGTATCATTTATAGGCATAGCATGTGGTGTTTTATATATATTTCATATTTTTATATAGTACACTGACATTGAAACTATATTCTCAGGTTCCTAAAGTCATGTTTTTACTAACAGTTTAATGCAAGGACTGAATTGATATCTATTGGATTGGATATTATTTAAAAAAATGTGATCTCAGGAGCATTGTTCCTTTAAATTGCCATTTGCCATATCAACAACCTACAAATTCCTTGCATAATGTTCAATTTTGTTTTAAACTAAGTTTCCAGGGGCACCTGGGTGGCTCAGTGGGTTAAAGCCTCTGCCTTCTGCTCATGTCATGCTCCCAGAGTCCTGGGATCAAGCCCCACATCAGGTTCTCTGCTCGGTGGGGAGCCTGCTTCCTCCTCTCTCTGCCTGCCTCTGCCTGCTTGTGATTTCTGTCTGTCAAATAAATAAATAAATAAATAAAGTCTAAAAAAAACTAAATTAAGTTTCTAGCCTATTATCTAGTTTTGCTCTAGGCACCTGCTACTTCACCCAAATAAATACATTTGCAACTTCTCCACTTCCTCCCTTTTAAGAATTACTCTCCTTTGTTCTGTTTTAAAACGTATGAAAAGGTCTTCTGTACCACATGGCACCCTCCATCTTGCACTAGAAAAATTTTTATGTCGGTCTTACAGGGGGAAGTGAGTTCACAGTGGCAATGAGTTCATTTTATTTCTCTCTGAATATTTATTAAATGTACTGAGAACTTTTGTGCCAAATGTTGTTATAAGCACCTTATATCATAATAGTTAATCATCACAACATTAGAATTATACTAAGAATTAGCACTGTTTTACTGATGAGGAGGAAATGTGGCTTTTAGAAGTTGAGATCATGACCAGGGTCACATTTCAAATAAATGGGAACATTAGGATTTGAATTCAGGACTCTCTTAAAGCACATACTGTTAACCACAGAACTTACTGGTTCCCAAATTAAAGGGTGTGAACATGAATAAAAGAAACCCATAAAAGAAAATAAAACATACAAATAAATATGTATCTGTTTATGTGGCCCAGATGTCCCCAAGCCTGGTGCTACAAAACAAGGTCACATTTTCATTTTAGAAGGGAGGAGACCTCCACTCCCATCTTATACCACCCTGCTTGCTCTGGTCTAAGAGGAGGGACAGTACATATATTAGTGGGTGGGATCTCTATGTGTTAAAATGTTCAATGTGGTTCCTGAATTCATAGGCAATGCCAGACATCTGGTCTTCTCTTTGTCTCCACTCACACCCAGCTGCAGCCTGCTCCTTGCTTCTCTATGGAGGGTGACTCATGGTGAGATTTTAATTTGGGCTTATTAAAGAGTAGAAAGTCCCACTAAGACTTTGAGTTTAGGCCACACTCACAAAAGATACTTGGTCATCAGAATCTTGTTTTCCATTTACTATAGCTACCTTAGGAACCACAGAGGAAGTAGTGAGATAGGGCAGATGGGATTTTGGCATTTTTTTTTTTTTTTTTGAGTCATATCTTTCTTTGTTATTCCATACCACAGACAAACTTCATAGAGTGAGTTTTCCTTGTATACAAAACTGGGACAACAATGGGGTGCTTGGGTGGCTCAGTTGGTTAAGCGACTACCTTCGGCTCAGGTCATGATCCCGGAGTCCTGGGATCAAGTCCCACATCAGGCTCCCATCTCCATGGGGGTCTGCTTCTCCCTCTGACCTCCCCTCTCATGCTCTCTCACTCTATCTCTCTCTCTCTCTCCCTCAAATAAATAAATAAAATCTTAAAAAAAAAAAAAACTGGGACAACAATATCCTTCTTACAGATCCCTTATGGTAATCACAAAGCATTATATTCAGTTCTAGCTACTTCATAACAATAGCTAACATAAGAGTACTTGCTATGTGCCAGATTTGATTCTGTGTGCTTTAATAAATTAATAAATAAATTTAATAAATTAACACCTTAATCCTCAAAGAGATCCTGAGATATGTGTATTAATTGTTCCATTTTATGAAGGACAAATTTGAGACTTAAAAAGAATAAGTAACTGGCCTACTCTCAGAGTTTGCCACACACAAAGTCAGATAATCTGGCTTCAGTGTCCAATCTGTTGGCCTCTGGGTAACATTTCCTTTTTATTTTTTTAATTTAAATTAAATTAATTAACTTATAATAGGTTATTCATTTCAGGGTTAGAGGTCAGTGATTCACCAGTCTTATACAATACCCAGTGCTCATTATATCACATGCCTCCTTAGGGCCCATCACCCATTTATCCCATCCCCCTTCCTCCTCTCCTCCAGCCACCCTCAATTTATTTCCTATAATTAAGAGTCTCTTATGGTTGTCTCCCTCTCTGACTTCATCTTGTTTTATTTTTTCCTCTCTTCCCCTATGATCCTCTGTTTTGTTTCTTAAATTCCACATGAGTGAGATCCTATGATAGTCACCTTTCTCTGACTGACTTACTTATTTTGCTTAGCATGATACCATCTAGTTCATCCATGTTGTTGCAAGTGGCAATATTTCAATTTTTTAAAAAAGAATTTCTTTATTTATTTGAGAAAGAGGGCATGAGAGGGGGAGGGTCAGAAGGAAAAGCAGATTCCCCACTGAGCAGGGAGCCCAATGTGGGACTTGATCCCAAGACCCCAGTATCATGACCTGAGGCAAAGACAGTCGCTTAACCAACTTAGCCATTCAGGCACCCAAGATTTCAAATTTTTAATGGCTGAGTAGTATTCCAGTGTGTGTGTGTCTGTGTCTGTGTGTGTATGTGTGTGTGTGTCTGTGTGTATCCATTCAAATTGCCATACATCTTCTTTATCCATTCACCTATGGATGGACATCTGGGCTCTTTCCAAGTTTGGCTATTGTGGGCATTGCTACTATAAACTTTGGTGCCTTTTTGGATCACTACATTTGTATCTTTGGGGTAAATCCCTAGTTGTGCAATTGCTGGTCATAGGGTAGCTCTATTTTCAACTTTTTGAGGGACTTCCATACTGTTTCCCAGAGTGGCTGCACCAGCTTGCATTCCCATCAACAGTGTAGGAGGGTTCCCCTTTCTCACATCATTGCTAACATTTGTTGTTTCCTGACATGTTAATTTTAGTCATTCTGACTGGTGTGAGGTGATCTTCTTGGGGAGGGGTCTGTTGTACTGATTCTCAGGTGTCTTTGCCCTGGGCAGAATTGTACTGCCCTTGTCAGGGGTCAGGCTAAGTAAGCAGCTCTGGATTGTTCTATGTGGCTTTTGTTCACAGAAAGCTTTCCATGCTGCTTTAGAGGATGAGAATGAAAATGGTGGCCTCCCAGTCTCCAGCTCCAGAGCCAAGAGCTTGGGGCCCACTGCTCAGTGTACCCTCAGGGAAAAGCAGTCAATCACTCCTATCTCCCTGGTCTCCAACCGCACTCCATGCTCACCCAGCCTGTGACCAAGCATTTTTATCTCAGGCATGCAACCCTGTTTCGAATCTCCAAACCCTGCAAACTCCTGGTTTGCACCTAATCTGGTCCTCTGGAGGAATGGGGGTGTTCTCCTGGCAGTTCTGTCAATTGCTGGGCCCCTGCTTGGACAGCAGTTGCTGGACTGTGTCCTCATTCATGGTTTATGGCAACACCTACCAGAGAGCACACTCCTGGGCTTGCTGATTACAGCCTGCTTCCCCACTCAATGCCTTGGACTCTGCTACACTCAGGCATCTCCAGTCTTCCCGAGACTATGCTGTCCCAGTGAGGGTTCTGCCCCACTTTGCCACCTGAGTGTCTTTTAGACAGGGATATCACTTACCCAAGCAGACTTCTAAAAGTTTCGGTTTTGAATTCCAAGGCTATATAATTTTCTCAAAGAGTTACCAATTACGTGTGGTGTTTGTATGTGTGTATGGAGTGAAGACACTTAAAATTTATTCCCTTAGCGAATTTCAAGTATATAGTGGAGTATTATTAATATAATTACCATGTTATACATTATATGTCTAAAGTTTTTTCATCTTATAACTGAAAGTTTTTACCTTTAAACCAATACCCCCCCACCTAGCCCAGTGCAACCACCATTCTACTCTGATTTTATGAGTTTGACATTTTTAGATTTGACATATATGTGAAAGCATGAAATATTTGTCTTTTGGTGTCTGTCTTATTTTACTTGCATACTGTCCTCCAAGTTCATCTACATTTTCCAAAAGACAGGATTCAAATTTTTCCAAAAGGCTGAATAATTTTCCATTATATAAATGTACATATATTTATTATTATATTAACATAATTTTATATATAGGTAATATGCATGTATGTGTACCCATATATATAACTATATTGAATCTCTAAATTTCTTTATTCATCCATTTATTGACATTTTGTTTAGTTCTGTTTTTTTTTTTTCCTTAAGATTTTATTTATTTATTTGACAGAGAGAGATCACAAGCAGGCAGAGAGGCAGGCGGAGAGAGAGGAAAGCAGGCTCTCCGCAGAGCAGAGAGCCAGATGTGGGGCTCAATCCCAGGACCCTGAGATCATGACCTGAGCCAAAGGCAGAGGCTTTAACCCACTGAGCCACCCAGGCGCTCCAATTTAGTTCTGTATTTTAGTTATTGTGAATAATGGTCAACAAACATGGAAGGCAGGCATCTTTTTAAGATACTAATTTCATAGGTACATACATATATATATACACGCACATATATACACATACATGAACATAGACATATGCATATAAGATATTAATTTCATATATATACATATATATACTTGTTTGTGTATATTCACACATATGAATATATTTATACATACACACAAGGATACTCAGAAATAGGATTGCTGGATCATACAGCAGTTTTATTTTTATTTTTGTGAGGAACTGCTACACTATTTTCCATAATGGTTGTACTAATTTACATTTCCATCAAAAGTGTACAAAGGTTCCCTTTTCTTTACATCCTTGCTAGCACTTGTTATTTCCTATATTTTTTGTATCAGCTACTCTTGCTAAGATGAGTGAGGTGACATGTTTCTTTTTGAATTTTTCATTTAAGTATAATTGACGCAGAATGTTACATTTATTCAAGTTGTGTAACAGTGATTCAACTTCTCTGTATATTATGCTGTGCCACCCCAAGTGCAGCTACTATCTCTCACCACAATGATATATTACATTATCATTGGCTATATTTCCTATGATGTGCCTTTTATTCCCATGACTTATTTATTCCATAACTGGAAGCTTTATCTTCCACTCTCCTTCACTCATTTTGCCCAGGCCCCCACACCTTTCCCTCTGGCAACTATCAATTTATTCTCTGTATTTATAGATATAGTTTTGCTTTTTGCCTGTTTATTCATTTTGTTTTCTAGACTTTACATATGAATGGAATCAAATGGTGTTTCTCTTTCTGAGTCTGACTTCTTTCATTTAGCATTGTATCCTCTAGGTCTATCCATGTTTTCACAAATGGCAGGATCTCATCCTTTTTTAAGGCCACATAATATTCCATTATGTATATATATCACATCTTCCTTATCCATTTGTCTATTGATACACATTTACTGCTCATTGTGGTTTAGATTTGTATTTGCCTAATTATTACTGATGTTGAGCACTTTTTCATGTACATTTTAACCATATACATGTCTTCTTTGGAAAAAAATTGTCAATTCCTTTGCCCATTTTTTTTTTAAAGATTTTATTTATTTATTTGACAGAGAGAGATCACAAGCAGGCAGAGAGGCAGGCGGAGAGAGAGGAGGAAGCAGGCTCCCCGCTGAGCAGAGAGCCCGATGCGGGACTCGATCCCAGGACTCCGAGATCATGACCTGAGCTGAAGGCAGCGGCTTAACCCACTGAGCCACCCAGGCGCCCCGTTTTGCCCATTTTTTAATTGGCTATTTATGTGTCAGCTATTGAGTTGTATATGTTGGAAATAATAACGCCGTATTAGGGGCGCCTGGGTGGCTCAGTGGGTTTAAGCCTCTGCCTTCGGCTCAGGTCATGATCCCAGGGTCCTGGGATCAAGCCCTGCATCAGGTTCTCTGCTCGGCAGGGAGCCTGCCTCCCCCTCTCTCTCTGCCTTCCTCTCTGCCTACTTGTGATTTCTGTCTGTCAAATAAATAAATAAAATCTTTAAAAAAAAAAATAACTCCGTATTAGATGGATGGCTTGCAAATATTTTCTCTCACTCCTTAGGCTGCCTTTTCATTTTGTTGTTTACTTAGCCAAGCAGAGCTTTTTATTTTTTTTTTAATTTAATTTAATTTTATTTTATTTTATTTATTGTGTGTGTGTGTGTGTGTGTGTGTGTGTGTGTGTGTGTGTATTTACCAGGCTCCCTAAGGGATTTTTTTTTAATTTAATTTAATTTTATCTTTTATCAGTGTTCCAAAATTCATTGTTTATGCACCACACTGAGTGCTCCATGCAATATGTGCCCTGCTTAATACCCACCACTGGGCTCACCCAATCCTCCCATCCCCCTTCCCTCCAAAACCCTCAGGTGGTTTCTCAGAGTCCACAGTCTCTCATAGTTTGTCTTCCCCTCCAACTTCTCCCAACTCATTTCTCCTCTCCATCTCCCAATGTCCTCCATGTTATTCCTTATGCTCCACAAGTAAGTGAAACCATATGAAAATTGAGTTTCTTTGCTTGATTTATTTCACTCAGTATAATCTCCTCTAGTCCCACCCATGCTCACTGAGCAATTCATTAAAGTGGAAGTATACAAAATCAATGTACAGAAATCAGTTTCTTTCTTATACACTAAAAATGAAAATAGAAATGGAAATTAGAGAATTGATTCCATTTAGTATAACACCAATAACCATAAGATACCTGGAACTAAACCTAACCAAAGATGGAAAGGATCTGTACTCGAGGAACTACAGAACACTCATGAAAGAAATTAAGAAGACACAAAAAGATGGAAGAGCATTCCATGCTCATGGATCAGAAGAATAGACATTGTTAAAATGTCTATACTACCTATAGCAATCTATACTTTCAATGCCATCCTGATCAAAATTCCAGTAGCATTTTTCAAAGAGCTGGAACAAACAATCCCAAAATTTGTATGGAACAAGAAGAGACCTCGAATTGTTAAGGAAAAGTTGAAAAAGAAAAACAAAACTGGGGCATTATGCCTGATTTCAAGCTTTACTACAAAGGTGTGATCACCAAGACAGCATGGTACTGGCAAAACAAACAAACAAACAAACAAACAGACAGACAGACACATAGACCAGTGGAACAGAGTAGAGAGCCCAGATATGCACCCTCAATGCTATGGTCAAATAATCATCAACAAAACAGGAAAAAATATACAATGGAAAAAAGATAGTCTCTTCAATAAATGGTGCTGGGAAAATTGGACAGGTATATATAGAGGAATGAAACTGGACCATTCTCTTACACCATACACAAAGATAAACTCAAAATGGATAAAAGACCTCTATTTGAGGTGGGAATCTATCAAAATCCTAGAGGAGAACATAGGCAATAACCTCTTCAACATCAGCCGCAGCAACTTCTTTCAAGACATATCTCCAAAGGCAAAAGAAACAAAAGCAAAAATGAACTTTTGTGACTTCATCAAGATCAAAAGCTTTTGCACAACAAAGGAAACAGTCAACAAAACAAAGAGGTAACACACGGAATGGGAGAAGATATTCACAAATGACAGTACAGACAAAGGGCTGATATCCAAGATAAAGAACTCCTCAAACTCAACAAACACAAAACAGATAATCATATCAAAAAAGGGGCAGAAGACATGAACAGACACTTCTCCAAAGAAGACATACAAATGGCTAACAGACACATGAAAAAATGTTCATCGTCATTAGCCATCAGGGAGATTCAAATCAAAACCACATTGAGATATCACCTTACACCAGTTAGAATGGCCAAAATCACCAAGATAGTAAACAACAAGTGTTGGAAAGGATGTAGAGAAAGGGGAACCCTCTTACACTATTGGTGGGAATGCAAGTTGGTGCAATCACTTTGGAAAACAGTGTGGAGATTCCTTAAGAAATTAAAAATAGAGCTACCCTATGACCCTGCAATTGCATTACTGGGTATTTACCCCAAAGATGTAGTGAAAAGAAGGGCCATCTGTACCCCAATGTTCATAGCAGCAATAGCCACAGTTGCCAAACTGTGGAAGGAGCCAATATACCCTTCAATAGACAAATGGATAAAGAAGATGTGATCCATATATACAATGGAGTATTATGCCTCCATCAGAAAGGATGAATACCAAACTTTTGTAAGCAGAAGCTTTTTAGATTGATGTAGATCCACTTATTTATTTTTGTTTGTGTTACTTATACTTTGGTATCATATCCAAAAAAAGTATTACCAAGACCAGTACCAAGGAGCTTATTATCTACATCTTTTTTTCTAGGAATTTTACAATTTTAGGTCTTATGTTTAGGGCTTTACTCTATTTTGAGTTGATTTTTACGTGCAATATAAGAAAAGGACCCAATCTCATTCTTTGTATATGGATAGCCAATTTTCACAACACCATTTACTGAAGAGACTATGCTTTCTCCACCATGAATTATTGGCACCTTTGTCAAAGATTAGTTGACTCTATACATGTATGTTTATTCTAGGATCTCTGGTCTATGTTATTGGTTTATGATTCTATTTTTATGCTTGCACTATACTGTTTTGATTACAATAGCTTTGTAATATGTTTTGAAATCAGGCATTATGATGCCTCTAGCTTTGTTCTTGCTCAAGATTGTGTTGTCTATTTGGAATATTGTGTGGTTCCATATGAAATTAAATTGTATTTTTTTTTCATTTTTGAAAAATTTGTAGATCTTTAGAAAGTATGTACATTTTAACAATATGGATTATCTAATCCATGAACACGGAATACTTTCCATTTATGAGTGTGTTCTTTAATGTATTTCAACAGTCTTTTTTTTTAGTATACAGATCTTTTACCTTTTAAATAATTTATAATTATTATTTTTGATGCTTACTGTTTTCTTCTTTTTCTAGTTCTTGAGGTGAAAAGTAAGATTGTTTGAGATCTTTCTTTTTTCTTAATGTAAGCATTTGTTATAATAAACTTCTCTCTTAGAACCTCTCTTGTTAATCTCATAAGTTTTGGTATGCTGTGTTTGCATATTTATTTGTCTCAAGATTCTTTCTGATTTTTCTTTTGATTTCATCTTTGACTCACATGTTACTCAGGAGTTAGTTATTTTCACATATTTGTGAATTTTCCCATTTTCCTATTGTTATTGAGTTCTAGCTTTATACCACTGCGACAAAAAAAGCACTTGATATGATTTCAATTTGAAATTTGTTAAGACTTGTTTTGTGGTCTAAATTATGATCTATCCTTGTGCACTTGAGAAGAATATGTGTTATGTAACTATGATAGTTTATTTTTAGACTCTCAATTATATTTCACTGATTTGTATGATTACCTTATGCCAGCACCACACTGTTTTGATTACTGTACCATTGTAGTAAGTTTTGAAATCAGGAAGCATAAGTCTTCAAATTTTGCTTTTCCTTTTCAAGATTATTTTGACTATTCTGGGTCACTTGAATTTCCATAGGAATTTTAGAATCAGGTTGTCAATTTCACAACTAAGTTAGCTGAGTTAATTAATTGGTGTTGGACCTTAAAATGTGCAGCCTTGAGCATATGCACATTTACCTTTGGATAACAGTGATTTTTAGCAGGGCTGTTTCTTGCTGCCTCTTTCTTTGATCTCTTTGTTATGCTACCTGTCCTTTTTGGTATTACACCCAGCTCCACTAAATACCATTTGATTTTTTTACCACTTTGACAATGCCTTGGAACATAAATTGCTCCCTAATCTGATTCTGTGAAATCTGTGCTCCTTTGCCGAAGGTATTTTTGAGGATAGTCATTGAGGTTTGGTTTTGACCTCAGAAAGGCCCTATTTAGTTGTCAGTTTCCTGGATTCTCTTTGGTAAATGCCCTGCTTAGAGTTTAGCATATTTATCTCATGACACCACCATTGTATTCTTAGTTGCTTACAACCAAAATTTCTTATTATTTTCAAGAGCTCTGTTAGACTTAAGTTTCCCCATACGATTCTAAATAAAGTCATTTCTTTCTTAGAGAGTTTCAGAGATCCATGTTCTCACGGACTTTTTTCCCCTGAGAAATATCTCTGAGCCACTTCTCTTGAGCTGGAAGTGAGAACAATGGCCCTCTTGGTTAAACTTCTTATTCTTAATTAACAAGAATTTTTTTTTTTTGAAAGCATCTTTAGGTATAAGTTTCCCTTGAAGTCAGCTTCTTTGGAAATGGTTTTGATATCTCTTTTCTTGTAGACTCTTTCTCTCACTGAGCCAAAATCTTTGGCCAAAATCTCTGAGCAACTACTGTGGGTATTGGGGGAGTAGGTGGTAGCCTCTAATGTTTATAGCTTACATCTCCCAGCTTGGAATCTCCATCCTACAAGCCAAATGGGGCAAAGGCAATTGAGGCCAAATTTTGCCATATCTCTAGGCAGGGCCTTGACTTGTTATGCATATAGGCAGGATGTAAGACAGAGATTCCATAAATAAGGTATAGCCTCTATACACGATACATAGGGTTAAGTCTCTATCTTATGGGTAAGGACTGGACTGAGTACGGGAGCTTCTGGACTATTGATCACAAATACCAGGAAATTACCCTCTTTAATCTGAAGTTAGAAGTTTTGAGAAATGCTGGCAGCATTTCAGTTATATAGGGTAAAAAGCTTAAGGTTGAAAGCTTAAGAGGGGGGAAACCCTGTCTTTTGGCCACAAATCCCCTGAGTATAGCCGCCATCAAGTTAAGTTAGGGGGAGAAGTTGTTGTGAATCATGGTTCATATGTCACAGACTCTTGAAGTTTAGTAGATTTTCTTGAATAATTGTTTCTTCATTTGATTTATGACCTTAGTAAAATTCCAAATATTTTAAATGATTGTTCTTATATAATTTTAATCAGCTTTGTTTACTGGGGAATTAGGATGGATACTATGATGAGTACAATATATAGGCAAAGACTTCAGAAAACTTATAATAGATAAAGGTTTATTTAGTTGGAAATATCAAGGAAAACCCTGGAATGTCCCATATTGCCATATTCGTGTTTCACTTACAGGCATAGAAAAAGCAATTTTTAGCCAGTTATATATATTGATAAGTTAGCTAGGACATTTCTGGGACTTCTGAATCTTGAAATGAGACCCAAGAAAGAAAAAACCTACTTCTATCTTTAGATATTATGCAAGGAATATGATTCCCATAGTTGGTACATCTACCATAAATCCTGAAAGATGATAATCTTTCACATGAGGAGGCATATTAGGTGAGAATGATAGAGAAGAAAGATGGGAAAACTTTGGGGCTTGATGGCATTAACCCTTCCCAAGTGTCCTTTGGCCGGATATAGGATATTAAAAAACTGCCATTGAATAAACAATAGATTTGAAGTTGTTCATTACTTGCAGCCAAAGCATTTTGATAAAAGGAGAAGAAAAAAGTATTTTCAGTTTATTTATGGCTGATGAAAACATCATAACCATGAGGAATGAAATAAGGTCATGAAACAAGAAGAGAAAAGAATTAGAGGAACTGTGGAAGGAGAGAGGACAAAAAGGTAGGTAGGGAAGAACAGGTGAGGCCTTTTAGGACATGTTAAAATTGTTTTTGCTTTGCTTTGTTTTTTAAGATTTTATTTATTTAAGAGAGAGAGAGAGAGAGCATGAGCAAGGGGAAGGGGAGAGAGACAAGTAGATTCCCCAGTGAGCAGGTAACCCAATGCAGGGTTTTATCCCAGGACTCCAGAATCATGACCATAGCTGAAGGCAGACACACAACTGACTGAACCACCCAGGTACCCTGAAGGAGTCTGTTTTTATCAAAATGCAGAAAGAAATGATTGGAAGATTTTAAGTAAAAAAGGAGATTCAAATTTATATTTTGACAATGTTGTTCTGGCAGAAATGCAGAGGATGTATTTGCAATATAGAAACAGAGTACATATGCAGATAGAACAACTGAAGGTTATGGGATGATAGAGAGAAATGATTATAACTGGGATTTTCAAATATACAGTAGAATAGGGTGAAGATGTCTAAGCAGTAACCACAAAAGGATTTTGATGGATTGGATTAATGGAGTGGACTTTAAATAGTGTCAAGAATGATATCTACATTCTGTTCTTGCAGAAGACTGAATAGTGATACTATTTATTAAGATAGTAAACAGTGGAAGACCTCGCAGCAGGATAGGGGACAGATTGTGAGTTAAGTGAAGAATTCAATGAAGAGGCCCATGGGAAGGTCTTCACAGAGAAAGACTATCTATCTTTAGATGGCAGTTAAAGCTGTGCATGAGAATTAGATGACTCAGGCCCCAGGGTTGAGTCTTGAAGAATGCCAACATAGAGTTCTATAGAAAAAGAAAAGACAAGAGGAGAAACAGTTAAGAAAGGTAGGAGAAAACCAAAAGATTACTGTTAGATAATGAATAATTAATAATAATAATAATAATAAATGCTTTAAAAGAAGGGTAGAGGAAAACTGTGATCACACTGGTTCATGTTATTGAGAGGTTAATTGTAAAAATGAGAGTGCACTTGCAGAGTGAGTGGATGGAGAATTGAAAAAGAAAAATTAATTGTTCATTCTGGCTGAATTACAGAATTTCTAAATTCCAAATTCATCTTCAGAACAATAGATTCTTTTATATTATAGTCAGAAAGAAAGGTAAATGTGGGACAGAAACAAGTAAGTATATATTACAATCATCAAAAATGTGTGTAATATCTAGTTATTTCTAAATATTTTAATAAGCAATACACAAAAGTTATATATTTATTCCCTTAAAATGACCAAAATACATGCTTCTCCAAGTTAAGAGTATCTGGAGGATTATATAACTTTAATTCTGGCCATTTGTGAAGCATTTTATATTATTACTTATTACATGATAAAATGAAAATGTGAATTTGTCATAGAAACTCATGTCTGGAATTGAGCATGCACTACTTCTAAAGAGTTATAGAATTTTCTTAAATAATCCCACACAATAGTGCTGCATGCAGTCTGAGCTCCTTAAAAGAACTTAGTTGGAAAATGTGGTTCTAATAAATAATATAGTTTTTATCATTTTAGAGTATAGCTAAAACCCACTTTAAATTCAGTGGGCCATAGTGATTTTCTTTTTGTTGATTTTTAATGTTCTACCAAATAAACATGACCATCTTTTGTAAACAAGAAATTAAGATAGGGGTATATAATGAAAACTGATGGACTCCAGGAAAAACTTAGAGGCGGTTCTTAGATTGATTAAACTTGTGGGTGGTCAGTGTGACTTTGCTAGCTTGAAGTTCAGGGAGAAAAGTAATTGTTGTGCTGGCTCACAAAAATGTATACACAACTCCAGTTATCTTTTAATCAATTCTTGTGTGTCCAAAGCTTTTATTTTTTTGTTATTATTTTATTTTTTTAAAAGATTTTATTTTAGAGAGAGAGAGAGAGAGCGCACATGCACATCCACAAGCAGGGAGAGTGACAGAGAGAGGAGGAGAAGCGGGCCTCTGCTGAGCATGGAACTGAATGTGGGGGCTCCATCTCAGGACTGTGGTATCATGACCCAAGCCAAAGGCAAATGCCCAACCAACTGGACCACCCAGGTGCCCCATGTCCAAAGTTTTTAAATGTCTTTCTCATAATTCCATTTTCACATATTTGAACAGCTACCCAAAACTTATGGAAATTTTGCATTGCTGAATTTTTTGAATAAGTATAATCTTGACTGGATTTCTTTTTTTTTTTAAGATTTTATTTATTTATTTGACAGAGATCACAAGCAGGCAGAGAGGCAGGCAGAGAGAGAGAGGAGGAAGCAGGCTCCCCGCTGAGCAGAAAGCCCGATGTGGGGCTCCATCCCAGGACCCTGAGATCATGACCCAAGCCGAAGGCAGAGGCTTTAACCCACTGAGCCACCCAGGTGCCCCTTGACTGGATTTCTTATATGCTGCTTTAAAATGCCAATCACAGTCTCAGTCTCTATTGGCTAGATATCAATAACAACAAAAATTTTTTTGAAACACTGAGTTTCAAATAATACATTCCTTAAAAACACATTCTAAGATAAATTGTGCATGGATATAACATCTAAAGATACTAAAGGATCATATGAAAGTAGAAGAATGTGGCTGAGAACTTGGCTTTCTGGATTAAAATCTCATTTTGCATTTATAACTATATAACCTTGACAGTTACTTGTTCTCCTTTTTCCTCAGTTTTCTTATTTGCAAAATTTGGATAATAAGCATAACTTATCATTTGACTTTTGCAAGGAATAAATATTTTGATATTATATTGATATTATATCAATATATATTTATATATTATATTTATATACATTATATACATATTTAGATAATATGTGTGAGTGTATATCTATTAACACATATATTGATAAGTGTGGAATAGGATTGTTTCTCTTGCATCCAAATTGGCAAAGTGCTCAAAATTGAAGACATTGTATGAGAAATGAAGAGATACTTTAAATTTAATGTTTCCAAAGGTGCTCAGTACATCTGCCTTAGAGTTTGTAGGACCCTAGGCAAATATATTTGTAAAGCTTTTCTTTCTATAAGCAGTTTGATTAAAAATGTATCACAGAATATGTGAGCCCATGTGAAATACATTGATTTATCAGTAATTTAGACCGATACGTAAGTAAGAGATACTTATGTATTATATGTCCAATGAGTGTATTGGAAGAATCTTGTAGTGTCCAGGTACCATCTCTCCTTATTCTGATACAAGAAACATCTCTTTGTGTTTTTCATTGTCAAATACATTGTTAGTGGCTTTTTTCATACCCTTTACCATGAGTGGCAAGGCTACTACTATTCACACTATCATGTTTTTTCAGAACCCATTGGTATAAAAACAATTTAAGATCTTCTTTTTTCTCCTATTCCTTAGTAATTTTTATTTATCTTTTTTAATGCTTTTAACTCAATTACTCATGATGCTGCATCATCCTTCAAACAGCAAATGAATATCTACTTCTGCTGACTCTCTTAATGATTGTTACTATGTTTTGTTGATGAGGTCCACAAATAGGAGTTTTACCAGAGTGTGCAGGAGAACTTGAATCATGACTTCCCTTCTGGTCATGTTCAATTTACTATTTGGAATATTATAGGCTAAAAACAGAATAATATATCTTTCAATTATGATTTCTCTTGAACTCTTTATGTCATAGTTCTTATATTCCTTAAAATGAGATTTCTTTCAATGTTAATGCAAATCTATCTACTACATAGTATCATTGGTGGAATGAAGAGTCAAGAATTCTATGGCAGAAGTTTCATTTATGCACAGAATGTCCACTTCTAGTTTTCATAAAGAGCTTTTTCAATTAAAGGTTGAGGAAATATCAATCATAAGTGCCTACTGATGTTTCAGCGCAACACTCTTTAAAAATTTCAGATATTGGCAGGGTTAACCAGGAGGACCATCTGAGTTGGCAGAGTGACTACAGTTAGTGCCAATGCCTAGGACTGCACAAGATGAAGGGCACCTGCTGCCACCCCCTCTGCCTTTGGATGCTATGGACTGGAGGCAGCACCACTGTAAGATTAGTGACAGCAAGGCACTTAGGCCCAGGCTTTATATGGCTCTAGTCCAAAGGTCATCAGTAGTAGACACTGGTAGCCTGGAGTCTAAATGATTTCCATGTCTGTTGTGAATGAGAGTCGTCCAAGATCAGCATGTCAGTACCATTTTGGCAGCCCAATCTCATGCAATCTTATGAAAAAAATCCACCTCGGTAACTAGATGTGACCCACTTACCATGCTGCCCTCCTGGACCAAGAATCATCCACAGAGCTTTGGGATGACCCCATCAGCTTGAGTGTCAGAGCACCTTGGGGCATTTGGTACATCACATGCATGGGATAAAGGGCTGGAGAGTTCCTTTAAGGAGAGAAAGACATGGGTTTACAGCACCCTACCTGGACAGGACTGCCAGCCCAAGACAGTCCCAACCACCAGGGAAAAAGAAAATTTTGAAATGTGCCCTTCCAGAGACCAGAGTTCACACCAGATCAGGTTCAGGCTTGGAGTGCTCTGCCCATATGGCATTGGAAGACACCACCAAAAGCAAGTTCTCTTTCACTCCCACCTTCAGTCAAGCCTGAGGTAAGATGATTTGTACCTCTTACCAACAGGCTCTAAAGATTTATTGAGAGATAATTCATTGACAAAATTCAAGAAGAAAACACAGAGGAAAGTAAAGCTCTGCTTCTCCCCCTCAACCCAAGTGAGAGTAGCTCTAAAAGAAAGACTTAGAGAAAATGGGAGGTGCTTTCAGGATGAGGAACCTGGAATCTCATGCCTCAGTGAACTCTTTGGTAGTTCTAATCCATGCTAAAGCCTGAGAACCACTAACGGAAGGATTGCTATGACTCCTAGTTTCAAATACTTGGGTTTCTAAAGGCATAAAGGAGGAAGTGATGTTTTAGACTATGTTTCCTTGATGCCAGTAAACATTTAAATCATAAATTCTATTTCTTTAATCCCATGCTTTACTAAGGAACTTCTTTTGGCTGTTATATCAGTTAAGAAGCTATAAATGTAATTTAATGGAAATTTCCAATCCAAACAGAATTAAAAAGGAAAAGGCATTATCAAATAAATGAATGAGGGGCCCCTGGGTGGCTCGGTGGGTTGGGCCGCTGCCTTCAACTCAGGTCATGATCTCAGGGTCCTGGGATCGAGTCCCACATCGGGCTCTCTGCTTAGCAAGAAGCCTGCTTCCCTCTCTCTCTCTCTCTCTGCCTGCCTCTCCGTCTACTTGTGATCTCTCTCTGTCAAATAAAAAAAAAAAAAATCTTCAAATAAATGAATAAATGGATGATAGGATGGGTAGCTTTCAGAGTTGGTTATTTTGGTGGCTCAATAATACTATCAAGGGCCAAAGTTCTTCCCGTATTTCTCTTATATTCTCATATTTCTTATCTTCTTTGCAAAACAGTTGCAACATCCCAAGCATGACTTATAACTACAAAAATATTCTTGTGCATATTTTAAAGAAGCTTCACAGCCATCTTCCAGCTTTCATTGGTCAAGATTGTATCAGACCCAAGCCTAACACAATTATTTGCAATGGCACTTGAATCACCACAATTAATTTTTTTCAAATTTTTATTAAATTCTAGTTCCTTACTTAACATATACTCAGTACTCATCATAACAAGTGTTCTCCTTAATATAGTTAGGAATCATCCTAACTATATGTGTAAGGAAGCAGGTGGCAGGTGTAAAGCAATTTGATTGAGTCAATCTCTTGCAATAAACTTCTCAGTACTCATCTCCCACTGGTTCTACGTCTCTACCTAAAACCCAACTAATATGCTCTGCATCATGGATATTTACTAGTATGAAATTTATTTATTGTAGAAAACATTATAAATTTCTTTCCTGGTAACCTCACCTTACTTTATGATCCTATTCAAATATGCATAGAAAACCTATTTCATATGAGGATATATAATGCTGTTATTGTTAATTTAGATATACCATGAATTAAAAGTTGATTATGAAGGTATAATATGAAATGTAAAATGTTTCATATTATAGTATGTGTAACATCATCCAAAAGAAATTTTAAAATGATACACTTGCAAGATTTATTCCTCCAACAATACGTAATCAGTTAATAAACTCATCTATAGATTCTAGTGACATAATTAACCACAAAATGAAAATATAAAAAGTAGTAAGCTCAGACCAACAAAACACCAGAAGGAAAACCTGTGTAAAACATGGAATATTTTGGGATTATATTTTAAAATAATCTCTTTAAAATTAAGTTTTATTTCCTGAAAGAATATTTGATACTATTTCCTTTTATTTTTAAAAATTTGTGTTTGCTATCCATTATTTAGTTAGAATTTTGGCTGTTAATATTCTTTCCTCAGAATGCCTTACTGTCATTCCTTTAAGGAAATGAGATCTAGCATTATATACTGACAAGCAATAAAATGTTGATGAATCCAAACATGGTTGTTTGAATGAATGAATGAGTGAATGAAAAGTGAATAAATGTGGGACATTGAAAATTTTTAAAAGCACATTGGCTCATCCTTTCTGATGGAGACATAATACTTCATAGTGTATATGGACCACATCTTCCTTATCCATTCGTCCATTGAAGGGCATCTTGGTTCTTTCCACAGTTTGGCGACCGTGGCCATTGCTGCTATAAACATTGGGGTAGAGATGGCCCTTCTTTTCACTACATCTGTATCTTTGGGGTAAATACCCAGTAGTGCAATTGCAGGGTCATAGGGAGAAGATGTGGTCCATATACACTATGGAGTATTATGCCTCCATCATAAAGGATGAATACCCAACTTTTGTAGCAACATGGACGGTACTGGGAGAGATTATACTGAGTGAAATAAGTCAAGCAGAGAGAGTCAATTATCATATGGTTTCACTTATTTGTGGAGCATAACAAACAGCATGGAGGACAAGGGGAGATGGAGAGGAGAAGGGAGTTGTGGGAAATTAGAAGGGGAGGTGAACCATGAGAAACTATGGACTCTGAAAAACAACCTGAGGGTTTTGAAAGGGCAGGGGTGGAAGGTTGGGGGAACGAGATGGTGGGTATTAGAGAGGGCATGGATTGCATGGAGCACTGGGTGTGGTGCAAAAACAATGAATACTGTTACACTGAAAAGAAATAAAAAATTAAAAAAAAAAAAAAGCACATTGGCTCAAGTTTGAATGAACTAATCCAAAAGCAGTTAAAGTATGATCGATCATCAAGACTAGGTTGGGTAACACCAGTGAAAAAATAAGTAATAGAAATTAAATAGTTAGGAAGCACCTGGGTGGCTCAGTTGGTTAAAAGTCTTCCCTTGGTTCAGGTCATAATACCTGGGTCCTGGGATCCAACTCCAGGTCTGGCTCCCTACTCAGCCGTGAGCTTGCTTCTCCCTCTCCTTTGTCCCTCTATTCCCCGCTGGTGTTCTCTTTCTTTGCTCTATATCTCAAATAAATGAGTAAAATCTTAAAAAAATATATGATCAGTTAGCTGATAACTTTTAATAAGTAGCTTTTGTAAATCAGTTTATGTTATTATCTGATTTCTACTGTACATAAGCGTTATGCAGAAGAGGGCCACACAAGGTCATGGCTGATGCTGAAGTCAATATTAACAGGATCTGAAAGGGCTCTTTCATCTCTGCACTATGAAGGCATCATCTGAATCCTGGGAGTATTATTATAAAATATAAAGTGTGTGAGTTTCCTTTTAGAATAGAAAATATTCCAGAATTAAAATTTTGTAATGTAGCAGGAGGAAATATTTTAAATTTCCTAATTTGACAAGGTTTAAAATAGTGATTTAAACTAATATTTTGATAGAGAGTGGATTGTGGATGAAGAGAGGATATATAAACCATTACTGAAGAAACATTCAGGAATTACAGAAAATGACCCAGGACTTCTTCACACACATCACTCTTCCTGTTAGTTCTGAAAAAAATGTTACATTTGTGTTCTTTCCTTCAGATCTGTCTGGATTTGAATCACTTCTCAAAGGGTTCAGTGGCAATTTTTCTGATTTCATTTTTTTTTTCTTAGCCCAGAATGAGAGAAGGCAGAATCATTGGATGATGGAGTCTAATAATCGTCGACCTAAATTTGATTAGGACCAGATTTAGTGGTTTTTACTCTACTCATCAAGATATAAAGCTTTGGGTCTTTGGCTACAGATCATTTTTTTCTTTAATAAATGGCTATAATTGTATTTCAGTGACCTCTTCTAAAACCTACTTATCTACTTATTTGTAAAATTGCAAGAACTGAAGCTTGAGATTTTTCTAATCCACTTCTTGAGACTAGAACTACTCTCCTTATGACACAAATCAGAGTTTGGTTATGATCATTTAAACATCATGTTAAACAATTATTTTTATAATCCCACAATTCTAAATTCTTTCCATCCTTGACTTTTCAACACGTGCCAGGAAAAATAAGAAGAAAAATGAACAGACAACATAACTTTTTCTCTTTTTCATTTAAGAAAGAGAAGTATAAAGAAAACCATTGAATTAATGCAGTACATGTCTGATATTTTAGATAGTCTTAGAAATTTCATTTATTATTTTATTCACTCTTTCAAATATTTAGAGTGCTCAATATGAATTTGCAAACAGTGTAGGCACTGGGTATAATATATAAGCAAGAAAAACCTTGCCTTTATAAAATTTATATAAGTGTGTGGAGATAGAAAATAACTTGTAAGCAAAAACTATTTTAGATAAGGATAATTAACGTAAACAAAATGAAATAATAATTATAGTATGAAAGTTCATGCCTCATGGAGTCATGAACATTTCCCCTAACTGAAGCTGTTAGCAAAAGTCAAACTAGAGGACAGCATTTGAGTTCATATAAATCCAATCTCCAAATCAAATATGGTAATATGTCATTGGAAATATTCATTTAAAGCCAAGTTAAATGTTTCAATAATTTTATGAAGTACATTCAAAGACAACTAACATTTGTAAAATTAAGGAAATATTTTGTATTTATCTTTATGTGTTTATGGTACTAAAATATTGTTAAATATATGGAGTAACTAATATAACTTGATAGTATAATGATATAAAATATTATATATTTCTCTTTTCTGAATCAATTTTTTATCTCAACCGATGTCAGAACTATAAAATAATAACAAAGTCCCAAGGCAAATAATGAGGTTGTGCATTAAAAATGTATTTAGGGGCACCTGGATGGGTTAAGCCTCTGCCTTCTGCTCAGGTCATGATCTCAGGGTCCTGGGATCAAGGCCCGCATTGGACTCTCTGCTTAGCAGGGAGCCTGCTTCCCCCTCCCTATCTGTCTGCCTCTCTGCCTACTTGTGATTTCTCTCTCTCTGTCAGGTAAATAAATAAAATCTAAAAAAAGAAATTTAAAACCTTAGAAAAAGATGAGGGCTGTAATTTGTAGACTTATGAATCTCTTAATTACATAATAATGCCAATACTGCCTTAGGTCATGGATATTTGACTTTTCACAAGAATATACTGAATACCAAGTTATTTAATTATCATTACATCTTAGAGGTTGGCTTACACATCTGGTTAGCTAATATCTGTAGGTTTGTAATTCTGGCCAAAAAAATCACCCATTTTGTTTATTTTTTTAAATGAAAGGTAATTTTCTTAATTTTAACTGACACTCCTATGTTAAATATTGTTCATTTCTACTTGATCCTCTACACAGTTTCCTTATTAATCTATCAAAATACAAATACATTATTAAGAAGTGTGAATATTCAAATTCCATGCTTAAAAGCCTTAAAATTCCTATTAACTGGTTAGTATATTTCAGAATACTTTAGTGATACATCCCAAATTGCACTGGACACTAAACATATGTCTCAGGGTAATTTTTTTTTAATTTAAATTTTATTATTTTTTTTAAACATATATTTTTATCCCCAGGGGTACAGGTCTGTGAATCGCCAGGATTACACATTTCATAGCACTCACCATAGCACATACCCTCCCCAATGTCCATAACCCCACACCCCCAACCCCCCTACCCCCATCAACCCTCAGTTTGTTTGGTGAGATTAAGAGTCACTTATGGTTTGTCTCCCTCCCAATCCCGTCTTGTTTCATTTACTCTTCTCCTACTCCCTTAACCCCCCATGTTGCATCTTCTCTCCCTCATATCAGGGAGATCATATGATAGTTGTCTTCCTCTGATTGACTAATTTCACTAAGCATGATAACCTCTAGTTCCATCCACAACATTGCAAATGGCAAGATTTCATATCTTTTGATGGCTGCATAGTATTCCATTGTGTATATATACCACATCTTCTTTATCCATTCGTCTGTAGATGGACATCGAGGTTCTTTCCATAGTTTGGCTATTGTAGACGTTGCTGCTATAAACATTCGGGTGCACGTGCCCCTTCGGATCACTACGTTTGTATCTTTAGGGTAAATACCCAGCAGTGCAATTGCAGGGTCATAGGGTAGTTCTATTTTGAACATTTTGAGGAACCTCCATGCTGTTTTCCAGAGTGGTTGCACCAGCTTGCATCCCCACCAACAGTGTAGGAGGCTTCCCCTTTCTCCGGATCCTCGCCAGCATCTGTCATTTCCTGACTTGTTAATTTTAGCCATTCTGACTGGTGTGAGGTGATATCTCATGGTGATTTTGATTTGTATTTCCCTGATGCCGAGTGATATGGAGCACTTTTTCATGTGTCTGTTGGCCATCTGGATGTCTTCTTTGCAGAAATGTCTGTTCATGTCCTCTGCCCATTTCTTGATTGGATTATTTGTTCTTTGGGTGTTGAGTTTGCTAAGTTCTTTATAGATTTTGGACACTAGCCCTTTATCTGATATGTCATTTGCAAATATCTTCTCCCATTCTGTCAGTTGTCTTTTGGTTTTGTCAACTGTTTCCTTTGCTGTACAAAAGCTTTTGATCTTGATAAAATCCCAATAGTTCATTTTTGCCCTTGCTTCCCTTGCCTTTGGCGATGCTCCTAGGAAGATGCTGCAGCTGAGGTCGAAGAGGTTGCTGCCTGTGTTCTCCTCAAGGATTTTGACAGATTCCTTTCTCACATTGAGCTCCTTCATCCATTTTGAGTCTATTTTCATGTGTGGTGTAAGGAAATGATCCAATTTCATTTTTCTGCATGTGGCTGTCCAATTTTCCCAACACCATTTATTGAAGAGGTTGTTTTTGTTCTATTGGACATTCTTTCCTACTTTGTCAAAGATTAGTTGACCATAGCGTTGAGGGTCTATTTCTGGGCTCTCTATTCTGTTCCATTGATCTATGCGTCTGTTTTTGTGCCAGTACCATGGTGCCTTGATGATGACAGCTTTATAATAGAGCTTGAAGTCCGGAATTGTGATGCCACCAACTTTGGCTTTCTTTTTCAATATTCCTTTGGCTATTCGAGGTCTTTTCTGGTTCCATATAAATTTTAGGATTCTTTGTTCCATTTCTTTGAAAAAAATGGATGGTACTTTGATAGGAATTGCATTAAATGTGTAGATTGCTTTAGGTAGCATAGACATTTTCACAATATTTATTCTTCCAATCCAGGAGCATGGAACATTTTTCCATTTCTTTGTGTCTTCCTCAATTTCTTTCATGAGTACTTTATAGTTTTCTGAGTATAGATTCTTAGTCTCTTTGGTTAGGTTTATTCCCAGGTATCTTATAGTTTTGGGTGCAATTGTAAATGGGATGGATGCCTTAATTTCTCTTTCTTCTGTCTTGTTGTTGGTGTAGAGAAATGCAACTGATTTCTGTGCATTGATTTTATATCCTGACACTTTACTGAATTCCTGTACAAGTTCTAGCAGTTTTGGAGTGGAGTCTTTTGGGTTTTCCACATATAGTATCATATAATCTGTGAAAAGTGATAATTTGACTTCTTTTTTGCCAATATGGATACCTTTAATTTCCTTTTGTTGTCTGATTGCTGAGGCTAGGACTTCTAGTACTATGTTGAATAGCAGTGGTGATAATGGACATCCCTGCCGTGTTCCTGACCTTAGCGGAAAATCTTTCAGTTTTTCTCCATTGAGAATGATATTTGCTGTGGGTTTTTCATAGATGGCTTTGATAATATTGAGGTATGTGCCCTCTATCCCTACACTTTGAAGAGTTTTGATCAGGAAGGGATGCTGTACTTTGTCAAATGCTTTTTCAGCATCTATGGAGAGTATCATATGGTTGTTGTTCTTTCTTTTATTAATGTGTTGTATCACATTGATTTGCGGATGTTGAACCAACCTTGCAGCCCTGGAATAAATCCCACTTGGTTGTGGTGAATAATCCCTTTAATGTACTGTTGAATCCTATTGGCTAGTATTTTGGTGAGAAATTTCGCATCTGTTTTCATCAAGGATATTGGTCTGTAGTTCTCTTTTTTGATGGGATCCTTGTCCGGTTTGGGGATCAAGGTGATGCTGGCCTCATAAAATGAGTTTGGAAGTTTTCCTTCCATTTCTATTTTTTGGAACAGTTTCAGGAGAATAGGAATTAGTTCTTCTTTAAATGTTTGGTAGAATTCCCCTGGGAAGCCGTCTGGCCCTGAGCTTGTGTTTGTTTGGAGATTTTTGATGACTATTTCAATCTCCTTACTGATTATGGGTCTGTTCAGGCTTTCTCTTTCTTCCTGGTTCAGTTGCGGTAGTTTATATGTCTCTAGGAATGCATCCATTTCTTCCAGATTGTCAAATTTGCTGGCGTAGAGTTGCTCATAGTATGTTCTTATAATTGTCTGTATTTCTTTGGTGTTCGTTGTGATCTCTCCTCTTTCATTCATGATTTTATTCATTTGGGTCCTTTCTCTTTTCTTTTTGATAAGTCTGGCCAGGGGTTTATCAATCTTATTAATTCTTTCAAAGAACCAGCTCCTAGTTTCATTGATTTGTTCTATCGTTTTTTTGGTTTCTATCTCATTGATTTCTGCTCTGATCTTTATGATTTCTCTTCTCCTGCTGGGTTTAGTCTTTCTTTCTTGTTCTTTCTCCAGTTCCTTTAGGTGTAGGGTGAGGTTGTGTACCTGAGACCTTTCTTATTTCTTGAGAAAGGCTTGTACTGCTAAATATTTTCCTCTCAGGACTGCCTTTGTTGTGTCCCACAAATTTTGAATTGTGTTTTCTTTTCTTTTTTTTTTTTTTAAGATTTTATTTATTTATTTGACAGAGAGATCACAAGCAGGCAGAGAGGCAGGCAGAGAGGCAGGCAGAGAGAGAGGAGGAAGCAGGCTCCCCGCTGAGCAGAGAGCCCGACGCGGGGCTCGATCCCAGGACTCCGAGATCATGACCTGAGCCGAAGGCAGTGGCTTAACCCACTGAGCCACCCAGGTGCCCCAATTGTTGTGTTTTCATTATCATTTGTTTCCATGAATTTTTTTTCCATTCTTCTTTAATTTCCTGGTTGACCCATTCATTCTTTAGAAGGATGCTGTTTAGTCTCCATGTATTTGGGTTCTTTCCAAATTTCCTCTTGTGAGTTCTAGCTTCAGAGCATTGTGGTCTGAAAATATGCAGGGAATGATCCTAATCTTTTGATACCGGTTGAGACCTGATTTAGGACCGAGGATGTGATCTATTCTGGAGAATGTTCCATGTGCACTAGAGAAGAATGTGTATTCTGTTGCTTTGGGATGAAATGTTCTGAATATATCTGTGATGCCCATCTGGTCCAGTGTGTCATTTAAGGCCTTTATTTCCTTGTTGATCTTTTGCTTGGATGATCTGCCCATTTCAGTGAGGGGAGTGTTAAAGTCCCCTACTATTATTGTATTATTGTTGATGTGTTTCTTTGATTTTGTTATTACTTGGTTTATATAGTTGGCTGCTCCCACGTTAGGGGCATAGATATTTAAAATTGTTAGATCTTCTTGTTGGACAGATCCTTTGAGTATGATATAGTATCCTTCCTCATCTCTTATTATAGGCTTTGGCTTAAAAGCTAATTGATCTGATATAAGGATTGCCACTCCTGCTTTCTTCTGATGTCCATTAGCATGGTAAATTCCTTTCCACCCCCACTTTAAATCTGGAGGTGTTCGGGTTTAAGATGAGTTACCTGTAGGCAACATATAGATGGGTTTTGTTTTTTTATCCATTCTGATACCCTGTGTCTTTTGATTGGGGCATTTAGCCCATTAACATTCAGGGTAAGTATTGAGAGATATGAATTTAGTGCCATTGTATTGCCTGTAAGGTGACTGTGACTGTATATTGTCTCTGTTTCTTTCTGATCTACTACTTTTAGGGTCTCTCTTTGCTTAGAGGACCCCTTTCAATATTTCCTGTAGAGCTGGTTTGGTGTTTGCAAATTCTTTCAGTTTTTGTTTGTCCTGGAAGCTTTTAATCTCTCCTTCTATTTTCAATGATAGCCTAGCTGGATATAGTATTCTTGGCTGCATGTTTTTCTCGTTGAGTGCTCTGAATATATCATGCCAGCTCTTTCTGGCCTGCCAGGTCTCTGTGGATAAGTCTGCTGCCAAACTAATATTTTTACCATTGTATGTTACAGACTTCTTTTCCCGGGCTGCTTTCAGGATTTTCTCTTTGTCACTAAGACTCGTAAATTTTACTATTAGGTGACGGGGTGTGGACCTATTCTTATTGATTTTGAGGGGGGTTCTCTGCACCTCCTGGATTTTGATGCTTGTTCCCTTTGCCATATTGGGGAAATTCTCTCCAATAATTCTCTCCAATATACCTTCTGCTCCCCTCTCTGTTTCCTCTTCTT
This sequence comes from Lutra lutra, assembly GCF_902655055.1. Lineage (NCBI taxonomy): Eukaryota > Metazoa > Chordata > Mammalia > Carnivora > Mustelidae > Lutra > Lutra lutra. The sequence goes on along the minus strand of NC_062279.1, from coordinate 124,434,984 downwards.
CTGGAATCCCAATTATTCTAATGTTGTTTCGTCTTATGGTGTCACTTATCTCTCGAATTCTGCCCTCGTGGTCCAGTAGCTGTTTGTCCCTCTTTTGCTCAGCTTCTTTATTCTCTGTCATTTGGTCTTCTATATTGCTAATTCTTTCTTCTGCCTCATTTATCCTAGCAATGAGAGCCTCCATTTTTGATTGCACCTCATTAATAGCTTTTTTTATTTCAACTTGGTTAGATTTTAGTTCTTTTCTTTCTCCAGAAAGGGCTTTTATCTGTCCAGAGAGGGTTTCTCTAATATCTTCCATGCCTTTTTCGAGCCTGGCGAGAAACTTGAGAATCGTCATTCTGAACTCTAGATCTGACATATTACCAATGTCTGTATTGATTAGGTCCCTAGCCTTGGGTACTGCCTCTTGTTCTTTTTTTTTTGGTAAATTTTTCCGCCTTGTCATTTTGTCCAGATAAGAGTATATGAAGGAGCAAGTAAAATACTAGAAGGATGGCAACAACCCCAGGAAAATATGCTTTAACCAAATCAGAAGAGATCCCAAATTGTGAGGGGGGATAAAGGGGATAAAAAGAGGTTCAGAAAGAAAAAAAAAAAAAAAAAGAAACAATTAAAAGAAGAAAATGAATAAAGAAAAAATAAAAAGGAAAAAATATATTAGATAAACTAGTTAAAAAAACGTTAAAAAAGAAAAGGGTAAAGATTAAAAAATTTAGGAGAAGAGGGAAAAAAATTAAAAAAAAATTAACTGCAAGGCTAAAAAATCATGGGGAGAAAGCCATGAGAGCTCTGCCTTTGCTTTCTTCTCCTCTGGAATTCCGCTGCTCTCCTTGGTATTGAAACTGCCCTCCTTGGTAGGTGAACTTGGTCCTGGCTGGATTTCTTGTTGCTCTTCTGGGGGAGGGGCCTGTTGTAGCCATTCTCAAGTGTCTTTCCCCCCTTACCATGGGCCAGGCTGAGTAATCTGCTCCCGTTTGCTTTCGGGAGCTTTTGTTCCCTGAGCGGTTTCCGTAGAATTCCAGAGGACGGGAATGAAGATGGCGGCCGCCCAGTGTCCGGCCTGGAAGAGCTGAGAGCCCAGGGCCCCACTCCTCAGTGCGCCCTCAGAGAACAGCGCCCAATTACTCCTGTCACCCTCGCCTCCGGCTGCGCTCTGAGCTGACCGAGCCTGCTACCGGTTCAAGGTAACCCCGAGTTTAGAGCTCACTCCTCGGCTCTGTCTCTGTAGCCAGCTTCCCCGTTCTAATACCTATAAGCTCTGCGACACTGAGACACCCCCGATCCTTCTGTGACCCTGCTGGACCTGAGGCCACGCTGACCCTGCTTGGGCTTCACCCCGGTCAAGCCTCTGGAGCTATGTCCCTCAGCAGAACAGACTTTTAAAAGTCCCGATTTTGTGCTCCATTGCTCCGCCACTTGCTTGGAGCCGGCCCCTCCCCCCGCGGTCTATCTTCCGTCGCTTTGGATTCACTTCTTCGCCAGTCCTACCTTGCAGAAAGTGGTTGATTTTCTGTTTCTAGAATTGCTGTTCTTCTTCTCTTCGATCTCCCGTTGGATGTGTAGGTATTTGCAATCTTTAGATAAGCTATCTAGCTGATCTTCCGCTACCTGAAGTAGTCTCAGCCTGCTACTTCTCCGCCATCTTGACTCCTCCCTCTCAGGGTAATTTTTATTGAGTTGTATCTCACATACAGTGAAATCAACAATATTTAAGTTCATAATTCAACTCACTTTGAAAAATTCCTTCACCAGCTTAATTCAGATTTCTATCAAACTATGGAATATTTCTATCATTTTAGAAAGATCCCTGATGTTTCTTCTCAGACTCCACACCTCTCTTTGTTCCACTTGTCAAGAAGCAACCACCGTTCTGATTTGTTTCTACATAAATTGCTTTGACTGTAACAGAATTTGAAATATAAATACAGTTTCTAGCTTCTTTTGATCATCTGAATGGCTTAATATTTCTGAGACTTCTCGATTTCTGTGAATATTAATAGCTTAATCCTTCTTCTATTAATTTGAGAATTATTTGACTATGTGGATATACAACAATTTGCCTAGTCATTCTCCAGTTGATGGAAATTCTGATGGTCCCTGGTTGGAGCAATTATGCATATCCTTGACATATTATAGATATCCTTGTACACTTTTTTTATTCTAGAGTAGTTCTAGTCCAAAGTCATAATTTCTGAAAAGTCTATATTCAGTGTTCAGCTCTTAATAAGGTCTTTTCACTTTTGCTTTTTAGAACCTGAACTTTTTTTTTTTCCATTCAAGTCTATTATCTCAGACATTTTTTAAAGGGAAGTCCATTAGGTTTTTCCTTTTCTGTGTAGGACCCTTTTCTCCTGCCCTGCAAATTTCTGTCACCTCAATAGCCTTGAGCTCCCTTTTCTCAATGAAGCTTCCATGAATTAGTCTTACTTTCACTGTGCCACAGTGCAGAAAGAGTTGTTTGAAAGTCAGAGTAAGATTGGACTCACATCTTTTGATTCCCTTCTATTGTGGATCATACTCTTCACTACTTATTGCATAAAGTCTAAAAATAATTTGGTATATTTTCCCAGAATTATAGTTGATTATCATGAGGAGTCTATTACTCCACCAGTTACTTTATCATTAATGGCAAAAAAAATTTTCTGTAGGAGGTCCTTTAATTTACCCAACAATTAATGTTTTATAAATGTTACATTTTTTGGACATCTACTATTTTATTAATTATGGAATTAATTATATAATTATATAATTACATAATTATATAATTATAATACTATTGTTTTACCTAAAACAATATTTTATGTGTAATTTCAGAACTCAATGTAGCCTCCCAGTTTTTTTTATAAATTAAAAGTTATAAAAAGATCACTTAAACTTAGCTTACAGTTTTTCGTAAGCACCAGAATTCTATCTCATGCCTTTAGCTTCAGTGTTAAGTCCTTAATGTCAAAACTTCTGTTCCAGTCACACCAAATAGCGTGCAACAAAGCATATGCAAAATGTTATTTTCTTTTATGTGTCTTTGCTCATTCTGTTCTGGTTGTTTGGATAAAGGTCCATTTTCTTCATTCCCAGAGAACTCTAGATATTTCAATAATAGTAGTTGTCATTTTGTATTATAAATCCTTGGCATAAGTTAGTTTTCCTCTTTTTTTTTTTTTAATTTTGGAATTCCTGGATAATGTTGATCCAAAAAAAAAAGTTGTCAACTTTATTTTTATTTATGGAAAAGAATATTGTCTGCCAGATATGAGTGTGCATTAGTTTCCAATGAGACACCTTTATGAGAAGCTAAACTGAAAACAGAAGTTAACTAAAAAAGCAAAGCAAAGGGGAAAAAATAGAAATCGTTTAGAAAATCTGGCAACTGTCATTGATCTATAATTTCCAGAATGATCTAATTTCATTGAAGAAACATCCATTCAAAATCAATCAGACTAATAGAATAAGATGATTGGGGTATTTACTCTTAGATATAGTGTTAGATACCCAAAATCTATAATCTGGATTTATTTTTGCTCACTGAATATGAAAGTTATAAGATATTTTAGAGATTACTCAATCTATAACCTCATTTATATTATGAAGAAATTGTTATCCAAGGTTTACCCATCTAATTATGTAGATTGCTCAGTGCTTTATTTACAACTTTTATAACTCCAATAGAAAAATGTATAAATGAAGAAAGTAGTTCATACATGGCATATGTTTATGACTCCATTATTCTTCTATCAAGTGTACCCAATAGACCCCGGTGGAAATTTTCTACAAAGTTACCTTCTAGATTGCACTAAAGAGTGAGAAAATAGAGTTGTTCATTCCAAACACATCTTAGGGAGAAATATTGCATGCAAAGAAGGGTGAAATCCTTAGAGAACAAGCTAGGGAGGCAGAGGTAATAAAAGTGAATTTATCATACTTTACAATGGAGAAAAAATAGGTATATCAAAAATGTATACATCAATACTTAAAGATACATGTGTACCACACCAGTTTTAAAAGTAAACCAAGTAACACTGGAAACTGATAAAGGTATTTTCTAGTAAGAGAGACTAAGATAGAGAAAGAGACTTTTCATTTTGAGCCTTTATTCCTGTCTGAACTATGTTTTTGCCATCTATATATGTTATCTCTTTATTTTTAAAAAGAAAAAAAATACTGAGGTCTTCCATAAAATTATGGATTTATATTTTGAATTCTCTATCAGCTGATCTGTACCTGAAGTTAATATGATAGTACAGTTGGATTTCTGTTTCTAATTTTTTGTAGAGTGGACTAATTTGTTTCCTACTGTTGTTCCTTCTGTTTGATATATCTGGTGTGACTGCTTCAAATAGCATGTGTAATAGAACAAAATGCAGTCTGATTGATTATGACATATAGTTATATAACCATTTCTATTTCATTAAAGCCAGAAGTTACTGCTCTAATTTCTCCTGTGTCCACTTTAAGTGTAGATCAGAATAAACAACAAATTAAGAAGGTAGTAATTTACATGAATAATGAGGTAGAAATCAAAGAAAGGGGCATAGCAGAATTAACTATCACCAATTCCCTTTGAATAAATTCACCTTTTCTCATTTGGAAATTTGGATTTCAGGCAATTATACACATTTTACTATTATAGGCTACCTTGGGAAAAACACCAAGGTTCAAAAATAATTATTATAATTTAAGTATTCATCTGCAAATAAAGGACTAGTCCAATCTAGCTCATGTAATAACTCAAGACAGAATAATGTCACAATCATATTTTAATATGTATATATTAATAATTTATGCATACAACAACCTGTATAACAAATATCAAATAACCCTGTGGTGTTCAGTGGATATAAAGGTGAAAGGATCAAAGATGAAACAGTTTGAACCTATCAGAGTCAGTAAATTATATCTGTTCACAAAATGCCTTTATACAAATTTACAAATGTCACAAACTGTTGAAATGTAACAATGAAAACAACACTGGTAATTTTTTGTTGCTGACAGAAAAATCCATCCTGAAAAACCAGAGCAGCAAGAATACGTTTTGGTTTTTTTTCAATCTAAATGGCTTTCTGAGAGAATTGTTTTGTTTTGTTAATTCCTTAAGAAAGGAAAAAAAATAATCTTTTAAGAAAAAGAATGTTTAAATATTTGAACATAAATTATTAAAGGATAAATATGAAGATACTGAGAAATAAAATAATTGTGTAAGTGTATAATACAATTGTTACCATATCACTCACAAAAGATAATACAGGTTAAAATCCTATTAAACATAGCTCTAAACCAGACTATTTTCCAGGATATCCTGTTTCATAAGAATAGTCCACTGTGTAAATAATAGCTTCTTCTGATGAATCAGTCTTTGTCAATACCACCAAATGGTAAACAAAAAATAGCTGCACAGTCCAAAACAAATACATAGAAGGTCATTTTCCTATTTATTATTTAATTGTATCATCTATAAGCAGTTGTATATTTATTTTATTTTTAAATTTTTAGTAATCCCAGCAAAATGTCTCGACTAAATGTATATAGCTATGTGGTAGTTTAATTATATAACTTTTGTTTCATGTTTCAGTTTATATTTAAAATATTTGCTCATGGGGTGCGTGGGTGGCTCAGTTAGTTAAGCATTTGACTCTTGATTTTTGCTCGGTTATGATCTCAAGCTATAAGGTAGAGCCTCATGTCAGGCTCCATACATGGAGCCTATCTAAGAGGCTTTCTCTCTCTCTTTCAATCTTAAAAATAATAATAATAATAATTTAAAAAATATTGTTCAGCAATTCATCCCCCAAGTATTTCTCATATTCTTACCATGTGCAAGACACATTTTTATGTTCTGAGAAATACATTATTAAAAAACCAAACAAGGTATTTCTTATATTCACAGAATACAAGAATACTCTTTAGCTGGCTTATCAAATCACCCCACATAGATCCATCTGAGAACAGCAGAATCCTAAATACCAAGAATGATTTAAAATTTTGGCTTTCAGGGGCGCCTGGGTGGCTCAGTGGGTTAAAGCCTCTGCCTTCGGCTCAGGTCATGATCCCAGGGTCCTGGGATCGAGCCCCACATCGGGCTCTCTGCTCTGCAAGGAGCCTGCTTCCTCCTCTCTCTCTCTCTCTGCCTGCCTCTCTGCCTACTTGTGATCTCTGTCTGTCAAATAAATAAATAAAATCTTTAAAAAAAAATTTTGGCTTTCCCTCAGAAGTATTAGGCTACTTCAAATTCACTTGCTCTATGTATAATGAAAGTCATTTGCCCATTTGAAGGCAATGTAATAATTCAAATTCCTTTCCCTTCCAAAAGCTCAGAATAGCCAAGTAAAGAAAAAATATTCCTAGGAATCTCATGCAGAATTTTTCTTTTCAGCTTTTAGGTTTTCATTGGTCAACTTTACCATATGAAATAAAGATAAATGCATAGCTTCAATGATTGTGCATTTGTCTTAAAGAATAAGACTGTATTTCAAATCATTTGCATTGATTTTAATCTGTTTAATAATTTGTTATGATTATATAATTTTCAAACAAAAATAGTATAATCCACATTGAAGGATCAAGTAATTCATTTCATTTTCAGTATTTCTACTTTTCTAAATCAAACAGATAAAATTTGAACTGGATTTATATAAATTACCACTGGATTTCATTTGCACTAGTACATAATAAATTCCTGTAGTTTCTTTATATATTATAATATTTGTAATCTCTGAGCCATGTAGGCCAGATAACAATGATTGACATGTATTCTTCTCTATTAGCCCCTGACTTGGAGGACAAGAGACCTAAAAAGCAATTATTGCCACCTCCACTTTGTATGTTAGGTAACTGAAATTTAATGAAGTTTAATCGAAGTTTAATAATTGCTCTTTTTTCATACAGGTGGTTGGTTCTAGAGCCAAAACTAAAATCTTACATGCCTCACTCTAAAGTACCTGTTTTTTCCCACTACCCCATAGAATCCTTCAGGAAGTGAGGTCTTTTTTGAGACATGCAATTATTTTTTTAAAATTATCTGATTCACAATCTATACAGTTCAAATCAGTTCACCAAAATCCTTTGAATGTGCAGTTCAATTGATATATGCTGCTCAGATAAGCCCAAAGAGTTAAGCCTCAGAGAGCCTACAAATCAGCAATGAGGCTATAACAGGCATCAAGCATATATAATTCAAGGAAGAATGTGGTAAGTCCATGAAATATTATAATGACTAAAAAGGGGAGAATTTCATTCGGTTAAGAGAGACAAGAGAAGTATCCTGTAGTAAGAAATGTTTGAGATAGCTTTGAGTAGAAGCAGCCCAGCTAGAGAAAGTAATGGGAATGACAGGTAAAAGAAACGGTGTGACTAAATGCATATAGACAGTGAACTATGGCATATATATGCAGAATAGCAAGAAGTTGTTCTTTTAGATTTTGGAGTACAATTTGGCCAGAAGTCAAATGGCAAAGCCAGCACTGGCCTTTGGATATCTACTGAAAGACCAACTCCAAAAGCCAATGCTAAACACTTGTGCTAATCACTTCTAATATTTCTCTACTAGTAATATAAAAGAAGAGATTGGACACAAAAATAACTCATTATAATTTGAGGGTTACTTAATGTAAGAAGAGGCAATGAACATGAATTAATGAGTACTTTATGTTTCTCAGACCACACTTCTTTGAATAAAAAGAAGTGGGAGCCTGAGTTAAGAAGATTAATGAATACTGTTATGCTGAAAAGAAATTTAAAAAAAAAAGATTAATTCAAAGATTTTTAAGATTAGTTTTGTTAATTTTACTGCTAGGGATGAAAGCATTCATAGTAAAATAAAACTATCATCAGAATGACTAAAAGTTTCAAAGGCATCTACTTTCTTTCTTTTTTTATTTTTATTTTTGAAATGATAATGGCACCCCATAATGCATGATTTGTCTGGTGATTACAACTGTAGCTACAGATAAAATAATGGCTTTCAAGCAAAGGTGATTCCTTCTAATGGGTTGTGAAGGTGAATAGCTTGGAGGTCTCTAGGGAACTCCAGTCTGGTACTTGTAGATAATAGTACTATGCACTTATAGGCTTTTAGTCAGTCTTACTCTAGGAGTGACTCCATCAGTCAGTATTCCCCAGAAAAATAGAACCAATAGAAGATAGATAGATGGATAAATATTGATATTAATATATACTGATATTTCAATATCTAGATCTGGATCTAGGTAAAGAGGGGGGGAGAGGAAGACTTATTATAGGAATTGGTTCATGCAACTTTGGAAGCTGAGAAGTCTCACAATCTGCCACCTATAAACTGGAGACCCAGAAAACTGATGATGTAAATTCCAGTCTGAATCTAAATGCCTGAGAACCAGAAACACCAATGGTATAAGTCTCAATTCAAGGACAGAAGAAAAGCAATGTCCCAGTTGAAGCAGTCAGGCAGAGAGAGAGAATTCAAACTTTCTCTGCCTTTTGGTTTTATTTGGGCCCTCAACTGGTTAGGTGGGAAAGGCAATCTGCTTTGCTCAGTCCACCACTTCAAATGATAATCTCTTGGGGAAACACCCTCACAGATATGTCCAGATCCAAGATCAAACAGATATTTGAGTATCCCGTGGCCCAGTCAAGTTAGCACATAACATTAACAACCATCCCCTCAACAGAGTATCATGAAGATTTCTATTCAGGTCAGTTTTTATGGCTTTTACATAAGCCCCAGCTTAAGAAATGGGATAAGAGCAATATTTTTTTTTTCCTTCTAGAATGTGATAATATGTCAGTGTTCTCTTGGAGAGAGAGAAGGAGCTAGTCACCAGTAAGGAGGAGAGGTGAAAGAAAATTGACATCTTAGAAAAGGCATCAGGACATAAGGACCTGTGATAGCCCTCAAAAGTTATTGGGGAAAAAATGTAGGATTTGGAGGCAAAGCATTATAGTTATATGGTAATTTCTTAAGAATAGCAGGAGCTCTGTTCTAACCTAACTGATCAAGTCACAAAGTTTACTCAGTGGAATGAAGGGATTATGAACAGCTCTTCCCCAAGAACTACCATCATAAAGTAAAAACTAAAAAGATAATTTTTGAATATGATCAGCTATTGGAGGCATACCTAGGCCTCACAGATAAGCCTGCTGGATCTACTACATAATCCTAGTGAGAATTTCAGGGAGACAATTCTAATATTATGCCTTTTGAATAGTAAAACAGACTAGAAAAATCTTTAAATACACCAGAAGAAGGCAAAGAGAAACCAGGTTGTCCCAGAAAAATGTCTCATGCCTGGCTGGTTGGCAATACCTAGCTCATCTATAATTCATCTAAAGAAAAAAGATATGCTTATTTTGAAATCTTTATACTCATACTCACTCAAGAATGTTCTAAATTTTTGGAAAAGAATCTTAAAGATTGGAATGTATTTGTAAAGGGTAAAAAGCAAGGAGAAGAAATTACAGGAGCCAGGTTGCAATGGAAAGCTTCTTAAAATAGGTTGCTCAGGAAATATATTTAAATTAAAGATATACAGAGAGATATCAGAGTAATAAGAGAAACTTAGAGATGGAATTATCTAGAAGTCAATGGAAAAGTGAGAAAAATCCCAGAAGAAATTTCAGGATGCATTTAAGTGAACAATTATATCGGATTTTAAGTCGATTTCTGTGACTTAACTTAGTGAGGTAGAAAAAGAAAAAAAAAACAGACAAACTAAGATTAATTAAAGAAGTGAAAAATAATTGAATTCAAGGGGTTTCTTAATAAATCTCTGTAATAATGTTGGATTTGGCTCATTGTAAATAAACAAACAAAACATCTCTCACATTGGAAGGAAAATACGGGAATTGTAATTGGACACCATAGAACTCTCAGAAGACATTAGTAACCAATACAATAACTGAGTTCTCCTTGAAGATTCCTGTGAAATATAAATCACGATTTTACATGGCATCAGTTTAGTCTAGACCTAGGTTAGGAACTGCTGACTATTCCCAAGCTTCCTTAAATATGGTCTTTTGGGACTGTGCTCCTGGCAAAAATCCATCATAATCCATCTGTGGTTTCTAAAAGCATGGTCTTTCTGAGTGTACATGCAATGTAATCTGTTGTGGGCTCTAAATATCTCTGCCTTTTAACAAACTAGGAATTCATATATTAATCAAACTATGGCAGTCAATTTAATGGTCAGATAATTAAAGTTTATGTGTGTGCAAGGGTAAGGATTAAGTGAACCTAGCCCAATTCCCTCTGAAAGTTTTTCTTGGATTAACTTTATAGATTCAGGAGACATTAGCAGGGAACATGTTAGGACCACCAACTCTGCCATATTTAGTTGGAGTATTTTATTTTTATGAAGATAGAGCAGCCCTCACCAGGTCAAATAAGCAATTAAGATTTCTGTTGTTTCTGGTAACTTTGAGTTTGGCTTTAGAGAATTGTACAGTCACAGAACTTGTCATATGCATTTTCAAAATTAGGATTGCCAAGACACCTGGGTGGCTCAGTTGGTTAAGCAGCTGCCTTCGGCTCAGGTCATGATCCCAGCGTCCTGGGATCGAGTCCCACATTGGGCTCCTTGCTTGGCGGGGAGCCTGCTTCTCCCTCTGCCTCTGCCTGCCATTCTGTCTGCCTGTGCTCGCTCGCTCTCCTTTCTCTCTGACAAATAAATAAAATCTTTAAAAAAAAAAAATTAGGATTGCCCACTATGGTTAACAACTGATATACCTGCTGGTCAAATAGTAGCAGGACCTTCATAGCTGAGGAATTCCACACCTTATGAATTTGGTGGGAAGTAGAAATTGCCCCCTGCTATGAAAAAGTTGAGAATTCCAGACACTCATCTTCAGTCTCCCTTGCAGCCAGAAACTAGACATGTTATCTATGTCCTGCCAAGTCAGATGCACTCACTTCATCCTTAACTCAGGAGTTACTGACACAAGCAGGAAGCAGAACATTTTTCCTCTTGAGTAGCTTGAAGAGGTTTTTGGTAAATAAGATTATGTCTTTGTACAGAAATGGCAGTTGGATAACAATATTAGTAACTAAGTTCAATTAAATTTCTAGGGCAGGAGAAGGAGCAGAAATGATAGCACTTAAACTTGTGTCTAGTTCCAATTTCAGTAGTTCTGTCACTAGATCCACTTGATAGTTCAGTTTGGTGGAATTATTCATGAGTGTTTAATTGAAATCTTCTCTCTAGTTCTTCTGTCAGCTACTGTGTATCTATTTAAAGTTTTTTTTTTTTTTTTTTTTTTTTTTTTTTTTTTTTTTGGAGAGGGAGAAGAGTTGGAGGTAGGCAGAGGTAGAGGGAAAGAGAATCTTTTTTTTTTTTTTTAAGATTTTATTTATTTATTTGACAGAGAGAGAGAGAGACAGTGAGAGAGGGAACACAAGCAGGGGGAGTGGGAGAGGGAGAAGCAGGCTTCCTACTGAGCAGGGAGCTGCTGTGGGGCTTGATCCCAGGACCCCAGGGATCATGACCTGAGCCAAAGGCAGACACTTAAGGACTGAGCTACCCGGATGCCTTAGGAAAGAGAATCTTAATCAGACTCCATGCCCAGTGCAGAACCCAACATGGGCTCAATCTAATAACCCTGAGATCATGATCTGAGATTAAATCAAGAGTTGGAAACTTAACCAACTGAGCTATCCAGGAGCCCCAATAAATTCCTTTTCTAACTCAGTCAGCCAGAGTTGGTTTATCTTACTAGAAACTAACAACTATGACTGGCAAAGTATCTAGTTAACATTAGAATTTTTAAGTTATTATATATTATATTTAAGTTATGATATATTTTATGTTATGATATATTTAAGTTATGATATATATTTTAAGTTATGGTTTTTTAGATTGCATTTCCCAAAAGTAGACCTAAAGAAAAGGATTTGGATGTCAGTGTTACATTTGTAAAGTGATCCCAGGAAACACTAGTTTAAGAGTGAGAAAGTAAAGGGAAGGGAAAGAAGCCAATAAATATTGTATTATTGAGCAGACTATTGTTTTCAACAACTCTGGGAGAAAATGCAGAACATACTTCAGAGTTATGCCTCCCCAACTAAGGGAAGTGAGAAGTCTTACTGTAGCCAATTAGCCTCCTGTGAGCAGTGCAACTCTGAAATAGGGACCTTGTGTGCTGCAGAGACAGCCAAATCCCCAAAAGCACAGTACACCCACATAGCAGTCCCCCGCCAGACAATCTAGTCCTTATTTAATCAGTATACCCAGATATTGACACCTAATCAACTATTCAAAGACTCATGCCTTCCTTCTTCCTATGAACTTTATCCCCAAGAACCTGTCTGGACCCTGGTTGGAGGAGTCTACCTCTTCTCCTGCCCTCAGGCATTAGTGGCCCTGGTTTTCAGAACTCAGGATCCAGACTAGGACTTATACCACTTGATTCCCCTGGTTCTCAGGCCTTCAGCCTGGACTGGAACTATATCACTAGCTTTTTGTGTTGCCAGCTTATGGATAGTGTATCATGGAAATTCTCAGACTCTAATTGCATAAACCAACCCTTTATAGTAAATGTCTTTTTAAAATATTTTATTTATTTATTTGAGAGAAAGAGAGAGAGTGTGTGAGAGAGAGCATGAGAGGGGAGAGGGTCAGAGGGAAAAGCAGACTCCCTGCTGAGCTGGGAACCCAATGCTGGAATTCCCAGACTCCAGGATCATGACTTGAGCCAAAGGCAGTCACTTAACCAACAGAGCCACTCAGGCACTGCCTGTAAATGTCTTTTTATATATACATCTATAATATTTATGTATGTATATATATATTTATATGCATATATATATGCATATGTGTGTGTGTGTATACATATATATATACACAAATAGGGTATATATATATATACCCTATTTGTTCTGCCTCTCTGGAGAACCCTGACTAGTACACCCTGACTTGTGGTCCTTTTCTCCACCTTCAAAGTGAACCACTCCAGACTGTTTTTATCATTATATCACCTTTTCCTTAAAGTCAGACTCCCTCGGTCCTCTTTTTGAGACTCTTGTGATTACACTGGGCCTACTCAAATGATCCAGGATAATCTACTCATCCAATATTAGTGGCCTTATCACATCTGCAAAGTCTTTTTTGTCATATAAGGCAATATTCACAGCTTCTGTGGATTAGGATGTGAACATCTTGGGATTCATCATTCATCATTCAGACTCCCACAAATGGGATTCCTTGCTCAGCAGTAAAATGCCTTCTCTCAGAAGTCTTTTTTTGGTTTTGAAATGCATGTATTTGTTTTATAACAGTGGGAAGACTGTACAGTTTATCTTTCAACTCATATTCTCCTTTGCTGGAAGCTGTTTTAGAGCCATTAACATCTTCATAGTTTCTGACTTCCTCTATTCATCACCCATGAGCCAACAGAAAGTCCTAGGGTGAAGATTTGCGGGTATTTTTAGTAAGACATTACTGGAATACACTGGGATGGTGAGTTTTGAGGTGACATGAGCATGGCATCAACAATGCCCGATATTTATTGAAAGAAACCAAAATATATGAGAATTTGCCAAATTATACCCTTAATAATTAGTTAAATATAGGGTAAACAAATTTTCAGTAATGGGCATGTGATAACTTGCACTTACCCTTGAGGCCACATTTAAAAGTTGACCCCATGAGTTGCTATGTTTCTATAGTTTGAATATTTTCTACTGAAAAGATAAGAAAAGGGGAATCCAAAATATACTTTATGACAGACATTTAAGAGTTACCTGATAGGTAGGGGAAGGCAATTACTCATAGACTTTATGCCAACACATTAGTGTTCAGGGAGACATCATTTTCAGGAAATGGTGTGAAGAAAAAATTGGGAGATCTAGTCATAGAAGTGATTTCAAAGAGAGTATTTAAATAGCCTTCTGTTAAGTTTCTTGGATGGTTAGCTTTAGTCTCCTAGGACCTCCTGGAAATTGAGCATGAAAAGCAAGAATGTCAGGTGCCTAGGTGGGTCAGTCAGTTGAGTGTCCCATTCTTGGTTTCAGCTCAGGTCATGATCCCGTGAGTCTCAAGATCAAGCCCAGAGTTGGGCTCCATGCTCAGCAGGGAGTCAACTTGAAGATTCTTTCCTTCTGCCCCTCCCCTGCTCTCTCTCTCTCTCTCTCTCTCTCTCTCTCTAATAAATTAATAAATCTTCTAGGAAAAAAAAAAAAACCCAAGAATGAAAATAAGATCTTATAGTGCAGGAGTCTCTCACCAAATCCCACAGGAGATCAGATAAAATTTATGTATGGTCAAAATTCTACTTGAAAATCCTTTGTTTTAGCTAGAGGTATAGAATTCAGAAATTAAACATTCAAGAGTTTTCCAGTTTGGAAGATATAAACAGATTTCTGGACGTCTTTTTCTTATAAGGGTAATCTTGCTAGTTTTTACATTTTTCTCTTGACCCTCAATTTGCTATTCACTAGTACTTCAAGATGCACATGGAATCCTTCCTTACTTCTGATCCCATGAATAATACATTTTGCTTCTTTGTCAGTAATCACAAAATTATCCCCTTGTTATTTCCATAGGTTGAACCATAATACATTGAGACTCATAGGTTGAACTGTTTCACATTGCTGTAGAGGGATGAGACTGAATAAAGGACAGATTTAGATCCTTTCTGCCATCCCTACTGGGAGGAACCTACAAAAATCTCCCTTGTGGTATAAGCTGTTGTTTTTCTTTCACACATTCTTCTAGCCAAGCCACCATAATATAATTTCAGTTAATCAAATAGCTCTAGGATTGTGTGACTTTGAATGTTAATCATGAAACCCAGCCTGGGGTAGATCCAGGGTTTATTTAACTCCTGAAACTTATTCAATTTGGCAACCCTTCTTTAAATAAATAATATAATGCAAAATTACACATATGAAGCTGGATAGAGAGCTTTGTAGGGATACCTTGGGAGTGAAGGATGTTGATGTGCAATTTTCAATAGCTTCAGGATAAACTTGCCTTTGGGATCCAAAATTTAATCATTTGCCTTTGGGGAGGCTAACAGAGTTTTTGAGCAGGAAAATACCTGGATTCTACAAATAACACAGAAGTATTATGTCATACCATTTAGAACAGAGAGAAACTTAATGTAAGGAAAACTATCATAATTCTATTGTAACAATCTAGGCACAAAAATGTTTGACTCTAGGACATGGTAATCTTCTCCATTATGAATCTCAGGGAACTCATTGTTACCTTATACTTTTCATATACTCTCCAAAATTATTAATGATTTTTTTTAAAGTTAATAAGATTGCAAACAGCATGAAGACAATGCCAAATCATATACTTCTCTCTTTCTCTTATAATGCCTGGACCCATTTATTTTGGAGAACAGGTGAAAAAACTGAGTATATTAACTTATTAAAACCTGTCTTCTTGTAATGCATTATTGTTACTCGGTAACAGTGTAGATAGATTAATGAGGTAAATGTTATGGAATTTCTAAAGAAAGGTGTCACCAAGGGGAAATAAACATCAAAATTAATATCTTTTACTTAAGGTAAAAGTTCTGTGAAGGACTCTTAATTACTGGTGCCATTCCGACTAGGGTAAAAAAATGGATGGGAAACAGTTGGCATCAAACTTCCAAAAAAAATAAGCCAACCAGAAAGTAAATAATGTCAGTCATTAAAATGGAACAAAAATGGAGAAAAATAAATACCACCAAGACTAAGAGGAGATTGGAAAATATCTTAGCAAATTAAAGTCTCCATAGAAACAGCAGGTCTCAGAAAAATTGTAGGTTTTGATTTGGAAAGATTATGGTAGAGACCACAGGTGGTTGTCATTTTTTAAAAGCATGTATTACAAAATAAGACACTACTGATTTTGATAAATGAGTACTGTTTCCATCTAATATCATCTAAATAGCAAAACTAACATAGTAAATACAGTAACTCCAGTCTTTTGTAAGCAGTCATACCACATATTCCTTTTATAAACATACATATGGAAATATATATGAATATATTTAATTTAGGAATAATGTTCTCTATTATAATGTAATCTTTGTTTAGTCTTATGATTAAGTAATAAATTGTTGGGCACTTGATCTTATGTTGATCACCTGCATATACATAAGTAAAATATGTCCTTTGTTATTCATTTAAAATCACAAGACTATTAGTCAATGGAGTTTTGAAAGAACAACATCTTGCCCATTATTTCCTAACGGACAGTATCATTCAAAGAGGGAGGTTTGAAAATAGGCTGTTATAGGGACTGAGAATTGCCATCATTATCCATCCCTCTCACCATTTTAAGTAAAAGTGACAAAGAAAAACCTTAGCTTGCTATAATATTAGCAAAAATGTCAATTTGTGGATTATTAGTGTAAATGGCTACAGGCAGTTAATACTGTAACATCTGGATCTAATGAAGAAATGCAGAGCCAAAAACATTGGTAAGAGTTTAAATGAGGTCATTCATCTGTTTCTGAACAAAGATTTCTCACCCCCCAGTTCCACATTCAAAAGTGAGCAGTGCTTGATTAATATGTTACTTTAAAACTGTATCAGTTAGGGGCGCCTGGGTGGCTCAGTGGGTTAAAGCCTCTGCCTTCGGCTCAGGTCATGATCCCAGGGTCCTGGGATCGAGCCCCGTGTCGGGCTCTCTGCTCAGCGGGGAGCCTGCTTCCTCCTCTCTCTCTGCCTGTCTCTCTACCTACTTGTGATCTCTCTCTGTCAAATGAATAAAAAAAAAAAAATCTTTAAAACTGTATCAGTTAAACTACTATAATTTTCTATGACCCAAAAAAATTAGTGAGTAAGAGACAAGATTGAATATTCAATAATTAACATAATAATGCCTGAAACTAGACTGGCCTTATATTATAAAATGTTTCTATGCATTAAAAATGGTATCATTTGCATTGTTATTAGATAACAGTATTCAAAAATTGAAAATATAATAGTTATAACACAATTTCAGAACAGTGCTCTCTGGTCAATACATATTTGCAATAGTTATTAGAAATTCAATTAAAATTATAGGAAAAATGTAATTAATTTGTTTTTTAATAGTAAAAGTGATTTATTTGGTGTGTTGATGTGACTAATTTAGGGTTTTAATCAATATTATTAATGTTTTTTAATTAGCTAGCAATTATAGAGAAGCAAACTTAAAAATGTAATTTGTATTTTACAGAGAGTTGTTCAAACATCGATTTGTGCTTCATGTTTTCTTAGAGATACATTTCTTTGTGAAAGTTGAATCCTCATGGCAGCAAATTAGGCTACTGTTTTATTTTCCATACAATGAAAGACTCTCTAGCAAGTAAAACACCTTTCTTGGGAAGTAGGAATAATCAAAAGTACTGAACTGAGGTAACATGCAACATTTTAGCTGGCACAAGTTTTGTGAAAGAAACACAAAGGCCACATTAAGCATTCTCTCTCAGAGTAGGTGGAAACAAAAACCTCTAAAGCTCTAAGGGCTTTCAGTTAATATTGACTCACTGGATACTATAATTTATTCAACAATTTCTTATAGATCAGAAAACAGAATGTTGCTATCATTCAGATGTCAGCAACAAGTAACGTCAGTCAAAAAGAGATGGAACAAAACAAGAAACCAAAGGCAATCAAAAGAAATAAAGAAGCTACCAGTTCTTTATTGCCATTTGGGTTCCCAATCATATTATTAACGGGTTTTGATTTTTTTTAAAGTTCTATGAATTTAATATCTAGTGTCTCAGTTTCTAGAGTTCAGACTGTTTCTGAAGTATTGTCAATTCAAGTTCACTAAAGAAAGTTAAAAAACAAACTGAAAAAACCTTAGTAGTGCTGAGTCCACCACTGCTTTTCATTAAAATTGTTTTTAACTCTTAACATTCTCTAACAGCCAAATTTTAATTTATTTATTTTGGAAACCAGCCATAGGTCATTTAAAGCTGCCTTTAAATGGGCTCTACCGTAACTGCTAAATGGTTTACAATGTAAAACTAGCCATTTGGGTAGAAGTTTTTCTATTAATTTAGGGCTCCCTTCTAATTAGAGCCCATATGAAGTGCCATAATTACACCTATGAACAGTTCAGAATACTTAAGATTTTAAAACCTGTTCACTTTTAACAGTAAGATTACTTTTAATGACACAATGAACATAGTTCTGAAATGTGTGGCAATTCTTTACAATGATGGCCATTTGCTATACAGAAGATGACCTCCTCGTGTGAATTTCTGCTTAGTGCATGGCCAACATAGACTGAAGGCTCTGATACCAAAGCAGAGAATTTTTAAAGCTTCTTAATCCAGTTCTCATTTGGAAAACTTAATACCATCTTTAATTTGTGTCATTTCAAATTATGTTTACCCTTAATTCTGCAACATGAGTTAACTGAAATAATAAAAGTTTAAAAAGCCAAATTTTCTATACATTAACTTAAGAAGGGTAGCAAATTTGAAAAAACAAAACAAAACAAACAAACAAACAAACAAAACCTCAAGAGTCGGGAATAGGAAATGTTAATTATACCCAGTTTTCGCAGGAATAGAGCAATGGGAAATGGCATGAAGCATACTGGGTTGAGCATACAACAAATCTTCATGAGAATTTTGAGTCATCTCTACTACTCCAGTATTTCTGTATCTCTTGTGATTAAATTTCTTTTAAGTAAATTGTCATTGTCATTTTGAGTAAATTGTCATACTTCTGCACATTTTCCCCCTTCTACATGCTAAATTTAAGACAAACTTCAGTTTAACACAGTGTCTTTAAATTTAGTTAGAAGATTCAATATTACTTGAATAAAAGCAATCTTCTCTATTATTTTTTCAAACCACAGTATTTGCTTCATAGCAGTATTTTGCATCCATGAAACCCTATCATAATTCTAACATGAAATATGGTCCTATTTAGCAGGGATTTAAAACTTCTTACCAGATGAATGGGCCTGTGATATGAGGAGCTGTATGGAACATATGAGAAAAAATCTAAAAGAGTGAAACTTTTGCTTTTTTTTTTTCATATTTCTCATTTCTTTACCTCTTTCTTATCAATGGTAAGGTTCAATGACAGCATTTCATGTTTTGTTATTTTGTGGTCAGGCTCAGATATATTGATACTTTTGTCACTAATATATAATTAATATAATATAATATGGTATAATATAATATAATATAATATAAATTGTTTAATGTCTTCATTTAGGCAAACTGTGTTAAGGCCCTTGGAGGTTATGAAGAAAGTATAAAATACAGGATATACTCTTATGAAGTTCAGGGTACTTCCTGAGGAAATCAAACATGCAAGTAAGAGGTCCAGACTTCTGTATCTGTAGCTTTTCTATGAACTTTAAGGAGTGATGTGGCTTAAAGGTTGAAAGCTTCTGATAATTCATGAGTGTGTGCATGACAATGTGAGGGACGATCTGTGCAGGTATTTGTAAGTTGCAAACACACACACATACACACACACACACACAATGAGCAGCACACAGTGAATTTTCTCTTAAAAATTAAAAATGGTTTTACATCAAAGAGACCAAAGACCAAAATTGCCAAATACAACAACCCCAGAATACTGCTTTTTCTAAGAAATGAAGAATTGAAGACACATCTAGGAAGCCAATAGGAAGGCTCAGTATTCTGCCACCACTGAAAACTCAAAGGTGGGGAGTGGGTTCAGGATGTGTGACCATCCCTACACTAAAAGCTAATTATTGTGTTGGTTAGCATGTGAGCAGGCCTCTCTCCTAAATTACCAACTTCTCAGTGTTTAGCTAGATTGGCTACTTCAGTGTTATTGACTAGTCAGTTGTGAGCAACCACACATGCTGTTTAAAAAAGTTCTTGTACTTTGCAGTCAGGCTAACATAACTTTGAGGTTCTGCTTTACTAATGTGACTTACAGCTGTTTCATTTACTCACCTATGGATTTTGGTTTCCTAAGCTGTAAAATAAAATTATTTTTACAAAAAAAGTTTAGTTATATGAGCTAATGCATATGAAATAAGTTTATTTCTTGGAATATACTTGGGACCTTAATTGAAATCTATATTTAAGAATAAAATTACTAATTATAGGTTCTCCGCGCAAACCTGCAATTACCAAGGAAAGGCTAAAATACCGAGACACTTAGAGATATTTGTGAAGTCAGACCATTACACAGTGAAATGACTGAAGTACATTATAGTTCACTTAGAGTTTCCTTGCCTATGCTGGGTAATAACTGCAGTTCACTAATGTGAAGATCAGATTACACCTGCTAAAATTAAAATGTAATTATAAGATGCCAGCTTGCTGATCCTGAGACTATCTTAGAGATGAGAGACTTCTGGTGCTCAGACCACTTTCACTCTGGAGAAGTACACATACTCATCCTGTGGCCTCCTGGATGTTTCCTTCAGCAGTAGGAGGGGGAAGTTGTAGTTCGTAGTGAAATTTCACCCAGGGCAAAAACCACTGATGCCCTAAGAAGGGGGTCAAACTATACAAAGGAGAGAAGCCAGAGAAGACATTTGTTGCGGAAGATAAATCCTAAATATCTCCTTGATTTTCTGGTATCTAGCATTCCATTCATCACTTTCTGATGATCTGCTATTAGGTGGTATTTCCTCAGGTATCTATACCTGCCTACTGTTTATTTATCTCTCCTTTTCTAGACTTTCATTCCATCAGGTGTAATCATGCATAGTGAGTCATATAGTATCTAAGGTCTTCTTTTAATTCTCTGGAGTATGACTTTTTCCCACAATACCAATGGTGCCCCTTTTAAGCTACTCATTTAGTAATGCCCCTTTTGGCAATTGTTGATATTTGAGGATGGCCTGGATTGGCAACTCTGAGTTACTTTCAAATTTGGGCTGTGGAGGCTAAGCCCAAACATCTCACAGCATACAAAAGGATTAGCTACTTTTCCAACCCTAGTAATAATACTGGATAAACTTTGTTGTGCTTCCACTGTGCTACACATTCTTTTGCTGAGCTTAGGTAGATGTAGGACTCCATATAACCCCACAAATATTCCATGAGCCTGGCATTATCACTAGATGATGACACAATCTTAAAGAGGCTCATAAAAATCGTCCAAGCTCACCAAGTTGGCAAGTGAGAGATCCTTGATGCTATAAAGTATTGAGAGGCAGTGTTCCAGGGGTCTCATATTTCTGCGCCTCCTATTAGCAGAGGCATTGATTGTCTTTATCCTTTTCTTAAAAGATTTATTCATTTCTTGTGGAGGGGCAGAGACAAGAACATGGAGGGAGGGGCAGAGGGAGAGAATCTTCAAGCAGACTCCCCACTGAGTGAGGAGCCCCATGCAGGGGCTTGATCCCATGATCCATAACATCATGACCTGAGCCAAAACCAACTGTTGGATGCTTAACTTCCTGAGTCCCTAGATGTCCTTGATTGGTTTTGTTTACCTTTTCAGGATGTTGGTACAGCTTTGAAAAATAGAACTAGAGTCTCGCTCTAAGTAAAAGGACAAGCATGCTTGTATCTCATTATATAAGATTCAGGCTCTTTAAGCTCATTGTTCCTTCCTCTCATGTAATGTGACATATTTTGTGTACATATTTTGTTACTTAGCCTTCTTCATACCATCTTGTGGGAATCGAGCTCAAAGAACTGGCACAAGACAACGCTCATACACTAGCTACTAATATTGACATTAGTAATAAAGCCTTTTGTCTCTTTCCTAGGATTCTCATGTCTTCTGTCCACATCCATAACAACATGAAAAACTACTTGCTTATTAGCATGCAGGCGGGATAAAATTTCAGACACTTTGCAGTTCCTGATACGCACTCTGCTATAGTACTTTTTCAGATATTAGCAGTAATATCTGAGAAATTCAATTTAATTGTGCTTATTTATAAATTTTGACTGATTCTTTAAACTTATGTCATTTCTCATTAAGAGTAAAATATAATCTTTTATAATTGTTTTATAATTCAGCATAAATGTTGAATTAAGAAAATAGTTTATTATTTTTTGCATTAAACATTAAATGGCACAATCATATAAATTATCTCTTTGGTATGTACACAAAGGGATGATTTTCCAAAATTGTTAAGACAAAAACTTACTTCCTAATTGAAAAGCTATGTAGCTTATACTACCATGAAAAGAAAATGCATTTATTATAGTCATTCATTTTCATATTCTTTTATTGCATCTTAAATATTTTATTATGCCTTTATCTCACAAACTTTACATTGGGATATGATTAATGTATACTGATAAGTAGAAGTGGAAGGAAACTAAAATATTTATGGTTAAAATGCACTTATAAAGAGTCTTCCTGACCTCAAGGAATTATTTCATTAACAAAATGATTCACCATAAAGAAAATAGTTAATAAATGTAAATTCATTAAATTTAAACCTTCCTTCATCAAAAAGCACCACAGTGTGTAAAGACAAGTTCCCAGACAGAATGCAATGTTTGAATCACATGTCTCTAACAAGGGACAGTAGTAGCATTATGAAGAACTTCAATGACTAAGCAGCAAATAGATAAACAACTCAACATAAATCATCCAAACACTTAAATTTTTTAAGAAAGGAAAATTAAAATGGTTAATAAACATATGCAAGGTGCTTAAATTAGGTTAATAATTTTAGAAATTAAATATAGATGTATTAAAATTATTACACACCAATCCCAAAAAATAAATAAATAACAGAACTATGCCAGATGTTGGAGAGGTTGTGGAATTTAGACAATATCACACAAAACTTGTGGGAGTACACATGTGTCTTAGTTATCAATTACTATGTAACAAATAACCACAAACTGCATGGCTTACAACAACACAGATAGACTATTTCACAGAGTCTGTGGGTTAGAAGTTTGGACAGGGCTTAGCTGGGTACTCTGCAAGTCTGCACTCAAGGCATTGGCCAAGGCTGGCTTTTTATCTGCAGGCTTCTCTGGGGGAAGGGTTTCTTTCTTTCTTTTTTTAAATTTTTATTTATTTTTTAAAATTTATTGTTATGTTAGTCATGATATGTACATCATTAGTTTTTGATGTAGTATTCTGTGATTTATTGTTTGTGTATAACACCCAGTGCTCCATGTAGTATGTGCCCTCCTTAATACCTGTCACCGGGCTAACCCATCCCCTAACCTGCCTCCCCTCTAAAAATATCAGTTTGTTTCCCAGAATCCATAGTATCTCATGGTTCATCTCCCCATCTTATTCCCCCTCTTTCATTTTTCCCTCCCTTCTCCTAATGTCCTCCATGTTATTCCTTATGTTCCACAAATAAGTGAAACCATATGATAATTGACTTTCTCTGGTTGACTTATTTCACTTAGCATAATCTCCTCCAGTTCCATCCATGCTGATGCAAAGATTGGGTATTCATCCTTTCTGATGGTTGAGTAATATCCCGTTGTATATATGGACCACATCTTCTTCATTCATTCATCTGTTCATTTGTCTGAAGGCCATCTTGGCTCTTTCCATAGCTTGGCTATTGTGCGCATTGCTGCTATGAACATTGGGGTGAGTGGGGCCTTTTTTTTTTTCACTACATCTGTATCTTTGGGGTAAATACTCAATAGTGCAATTGCTATGTCATGGGGAAGGGTTTATTTCTAGTCTCACTCAGAAAGTTAGCAGAATTCATTTCTGACCATCCTTATCTCTGAGAAGCTACACTCTTCCTTGCCACATGAGCCTCCTAATATGGGCACTTACTTTTTCAGAGGCGACAGGGGACAACATCTCTATAGCGAGCCTGCTAGTAAGGTGGAATATTCTATGACAAAGTATAATCATGAGTGACCACCCATAACACTTAACATGGGATACTGTTCAGAAGAGGTTATGCAAGGGTGTGAAGTACCAGAGGCAGGAATCATAAGGGTAATCGCAAAGTCTGTCAACCACACATTGGTGCCACAACTTTGAAAAAATTTGGTAATATCTGTCAAAGTTTAGGATATGCATACAATCAAATCAAGAAATCCCACTCATCAAATCAACACATATACCCTGAAGATATTCTTAGATGTGTACTCTAAGAAGTCTATATAAAACTATTTAGAGCACATTTGATTGTAATTGTTTCCATCTGAAATATTTCAAATGACCATCAAGAATTAAATAGATGAGTAAGCTGTGGTTGTAACACATCATATTTACATTTTTTTCTGCAACATGTTTCTTTTTAATTGTGGTAAATAGAACATAAAATTTATCTTCTTAACTATTTGTAAGTGTGGGCTTTAATGGAATTAATTCCATTCATGTCGTTTGCAGCCATCGCCACCATTCATGTCCAAAAGTCTTTTCATCTTATAAAACTGAAACTCTACACCCATTAAACAATAATCCCCACCACCCTACCACAGTCTAGGGAACTACCAAAGGGAACTACCATTCTACATTCTGTTGCTATGATTTTGACTACTCGAAGTACCTCATATAAGTGGATTCATTCAGGATCTCTCTTTTTGCAATTGGCTTATTTCAATTAGCATAATGTCCTCAACAATGAAATCATAAAGTTCATCCATGCTATAGCATATGTCAGAATTTCCTTCTGTTTTAAGACTGAATAATACTCCATTGTATATATATATATATATGTGTGTGTGTGTGTGTGTGTGTATATGTATATGTATATATATATATATATACACACACACTATATTTTGTTTATCTATTCATTCATGAGTGGATATTTGGATTTCTTCCACATTTTAGATATTGTGAATAATGCTGCTATGATCATTGGTGGACAAATATATCCTTGAATCTGGATTTCAATTGTTTTGGGCATATACCCCAAACATAAACTTCTGGATATATAGTAATTTCATTTTTAATTTTTTGAGGAACTGCCGCATTTTCCATAAGAGCTGCACCGTTTTTACATTCTGGACAAAGAATTCCAAAAGGGATCCAATTTCTCCACATTTTAAATTTTTTTTATGTCCACCAACATTTTTTTATTTTCTATTTTTTTAATAGTAGTCATCTTAATGGGTATGAAGTGGTATCTTGTCATTTTTATTTGTATTTCCCTGATGTTTAGTCATGTTTCTTGTGCTTATTGGCTCTTTACATATCTTCTTCTGAGAAATATCTAATTAAGTCTTTTGCTTATTTTGAAATTGGATTGTTTTCTGTTATTATTTTTGAATTTTAGAATTTTTTTATATATTTAAGATGTCAATACCTTATTGGATATATCATTTGCAAATATTTTCCCATACTGTGGGGTCCCTTTTTACTCATTGGTAGTGTCTTTTGGTGTGTCTTTATTAAAATT
This sequence comes from Lutra lutra, assembly GCF_902655055.1. NCBI lineage: Eukaryota > Metazoa > Chordata > Mammalia > Carnivora > Mustelidae > Lutra > Lutra lutra. The sequence goes on along the minus strand of NC_062279.1, from coordinate 124,409,776 downwards.
TTCATGAAGGTCAATTTGTCTATTCTTTTTTATTTTTATTTTTTTTTATTCTTTTGGTGTTATACCCAAGAAATCATTGCTAATCAAAAGTAGTAACGTTTTTGCCTTATGTTTTCTTCTAAGAGTCTTTTAGTTTTAGATTATATTTAAGGTATTAAGTATTATATTTAAGTCTCTGATCCATTTGAATTATTTTTTGGAATATGGTGATAGGTAAGAGTACAGTTTCATTCTTTTGCATATGGTTATGCAGTTTTCCCAGCACCATTTGTTGAAAAGAATGTCCTGACAAGAATGAAAAGAAGACCATTGATTTGTTTTGGCCCCCTTTCAAAAATAATTTCACCATACATCCAGGAGTCTATGTCTCGGTACTCTGTTCTATTCTATTAATCTATATGTCTGTCTTTATGATAATACCTCATAATACCTCTTTTGATTACTGTAGCTTTCTAGTAAGTTTTGAAGTCAGACACATGGGTCTTCCTACTTTGTTCTTTTTCAAAATTGTTTTGGCTATTCAACTACTTGAGGTCTCACACAAATTTTAGCAAGGATTTTTTTATTTCCTTATAAAAATATAAGGATTTTGATAGTTACTGGATTTAAACTGTGGATCTTTGGGTAATATCAACATCTTAACCTTGAGTCTTCTTATCCATAAACATGGAATGTGTTTCCATTTATTTGTGTCTTTTATGATTGCTCTCAGTAATATTTTCTAGTTTTTATTATACAAGCCTTTCACCTTATTGGATAATTTTTAAGTATTTTATGCATGTTGATGTTATTGTAAATAGAATTGCTTTCTTTTTTTATTTTAATTTTTTATTTTTTAATTATAGTCTAAGTGCACAGTGTTATATGAGTTTCAGGTGTGCAATACAATAATTCAACAATGCAATTATTTTTTAAATTTTATTTTCAGATTGCTCATTGTTAATGTATGGAAACACAACTGATTTTTGTGTTGACTTTGTATCTGGCTTCTTTACTGAATTCTTGTATTGTTTTAATTATATTTTTTGTAGACTATTTGGAGGTTTTTACATATCAGAACATATCATCTGTAAGTAGATACAATGTACTTCTTTTTGAGATTCTAGGCCTTTTATGTCTTTTTATTGCCTAATTGCTCGAGCTAGAACTTCCAGTACTATGTTGAATAGAAGTGGAAAGCAGATATCTTTGCTTTTTTTTTCTTTCTTATTTTAGAAAAAAAAAACAACCTTTCAGTCTTTCCCTATTAAGTATGATATGCACTGTAGGCTTTTCGTGTATTGTTTTTATTATGTTGAGGTATCTTCCTTCTAATCAAAGTTTACTAAATGTTTGTTCATGAAATGTTCTTGAATTTTGTCAAATGTTTTTACTGCAAAAATCGAGATTGTCATGTCATCTTTTTCCTCCATTCTGTTAATGTGATGTATTAAATTGATTGATTTTTATATGTTCAACCACTCATATCCCAGAATAAATCTCACTTGCTCATGGTGTATAATCTTTTTTATTTATTATTATTTTTTATTTATGCACCACACCCAGTGCTCCATGCAATACATGCCCTCCTTAATATCCAACACCACACTCATCCTCATCCCCCCACTCCCCTCCCTTCCCAAACCCTCAGTTTGTTTCTCAGAGTCCACAGTCTCTCATGCTTCATCTCCCCTCTGATTTCCCCCAATTCACTTTTCCTTTCCTTCTCCTAAAGTCCTCCATGTTATTGCTTATGTTCCACAAGTAAGTGAAACCATATAATAATTGACTTTCTCTACTTGACTTATTTCACTCAGCATAATCTCCTCCATTCCCATCCATGTTGATACAAAAGTTGGGTATTCATTCTTTCTGATAGAGGTGTAATATTACATTGTATATATGGACCATATCTTCTTTAGACATGCATCTGCTAAAAGGCATCTTGGCTCTTTCCACAGTTTGGTGACTGTGGCCATTGCTGCTATGAACATTGGGGTACATGTGGGACTTATTTTCACTGCATCTATATCTTTGGGGTAAATACCCAGTAGTGCAATTGCAGGGTCATAGAGTAGCTCTATTTTTAATTTCTTAAGGAATCTCCACACTGTTTTCCAAAGTGGCTGTACCAACTTGCATTCCCACCAACAGTATAAGAGGGTACTCCTTTCTCCACATCTTCTCCAACACTTGTTGTCTATTGTCTTGGTGATTTTGGCATTCTGACTGATGTAAGGTGGTATCTCAATGTGGTTTTGATTTGAATCTCCCTGATGGCTAATGATGATGAACATTTTTTCAGGTGTCTATTAGCCATTTGTATGTCTTCTTTGGAGAAGTGTCTGTTCATGTTATCTGTCCCATTTTAGATGTGATTATCTGTTTTTTGAGGATTGAGTTTGAGTTCTTTATAGGTGTTGGATATCAGTCCTGTGTCTGTAGTGTCATTTGTGAATATTTTCACGCATTCCATGGGTTGACTCTTTGTTTTGTTGACTGTTTCCATTGCTGTACAGAAACTTTTGATCTTGATGAAGCTCCAGAAGTTCATTTTTGCTTTTGTTTTCCTTGCCTTTGGAGATGTGTCTTGAAAGAAGTTGCTGTGGCCAATGTCGAAGAGGTTACTGCCTATGTTCTCCTCTAGTATTTTGATAGATTCCTGCTCCATGTTGAGGTCTTTTATCCATTTTGAGTTTATCTTTCTGTATGGTATAAGAGAATGATCGAGTTTCGTTTCTCTATACATAGCTGTCCAATTTTCCCAGCACCATTTATTGAAGAGACTGTCTTTTTTCCACTGTATATTTTTTCCTGTTTTGTCAAAGATTATTTGACCATAGAGTTGAGGGTCCATATCTGGGCTCTCTACTCTGTTCCACTGGTCTATGTGTCTGTTTTTATGCCAGTACCATGCTGTCTTGGTGATCACAGCTTTGTAGTAAAGCTTGAAATCAGGTAACGTGATGCCCCCAGTTTATTTTTGTTTTTCAACATTTCCTTAGCAATTTGGGGTCTTTTCTTATTCCATACAAATTTTAGGATTGTTTGTCCCAGCTATTTGCAAAATGCTGGTGGAATTTTGATTGGAATGGCATTGAAAATATAGATTGCTCTGGGCAGTATAGCATTTTAACTGTTTATTCTTTTAATCCATGAGCATGGAATGCTTTTCCATTTTTCTGTGTCTTCTTCAATTTCTTTCATGAGTTTTCTGTAGTTCCTTGAGTACAGATCCTTTACCTCTTTAGTTAGGTTTATTCCAAGGTATCTTATAGCTCTTGGTGTTATAGTAAATGGAATCGATTCTCTGATTTCCTTTTCTATATTATCATTGTTAGTGTATAAGAAAGAAACTGATTTCTGTGTATTGATTTTATATCCTGACACATTACTGAATTGTTGTATGAGTTCTAGTAGTTTGGGGGGTGGAATCTTTGGGTTTTCCATATAAAGTATCATGTCATCTGCGAAGAGAGAGAGTTTGACTTCTTTGCCAGCTTGAATACCTTTTATTATTTTTGTTGTCTGATTGCTGTTGCTAGGACTTCTAGTACTATATTGAACAGAGGTGAGAGTGGGCGTTGTTGTCGTGTTCCTGATCTCAGTGGAAAGGTTGTCAGTTTTTCCCATTGAGAATGATATTTGCTGTGGGTTTTTCATAGATAGATTTTATGCAACTGAGGAATGTTCCCTCTATCCCTATACTTTGAAGAGTTTTAATCAGGAAATGATGTTGCATTTTGTCAAATGATTTTTCTGCATTAATTGAGAGGACCACGTGGTTCCTCTCTTTTCTTAGTGATTTGTTCTGTCACATTGATTGATTTGCAAGTGTTGAAGGACACTTGCATCCCAGGGATAAATCCCACCTGGTCATGGTGGATAATCTTTTTAATGTACTGTGGCTCCTATTAGCTACAATTTTGGTGAGAATCTTGGCATCTATATTCATCAGGGATATTGGTTTGAAATTCTCCTTTTTGATGGATCTTTGCCTGGTTTGGGGATCAAGATAATGCTGGTTTCATAGAGGGAGTCTGCAAGTTTTCCTTCTGTTTCTATTTTTGAAAGAACTTCAGGAGAGTAGGTATTATTTCTTCTTTGAATGTTTGGTAGAATTTCCCCAGGGAACCCATCAGGTCCTGAACTTTTGTTTTCTGGGAGGTTTTTGATCACTGCTTCAATCACATTACTAGATATTGGTCTATTCGGGTTGTTAATTTCTTCCTGTTTCAGTCTTGGAAGTTTATAGGTTTCCAGGGATGCATCAATTTATTCTAGGTTGCTTTACTTATTGGCATATAACTGTTGATAATAATTTCTGATGATTGTTTCTATTTCCTTGGTGTTAGTCGTGACCTCTCCTCTTTCATTCATATTTTTAAATTTGGGTCCTCTCTCTTTTGGGATTAGTTTGGCCAGTGGTTTATTCATCTTATTAATTCAAAGAACCAGCTTCTAGCTTCATTGATGTGTTCTACTGTATCTCTAGTTTCTAACTCATTGATCTCTGCTCTAATCTTGATCATTTCCCTTCTTGTGCATGGGGCTAGTTTAATTTGTTGATGATTTTTCAGGTCTTTAAAGTATAAAAAGAGTTGGTGTATTTGGGATTTTTCAGGTTTTTTGTTTTATTTTGTTTTGTTTTGTTTTGAGTGAGGCTTAGATGGCAATGTATTTCCCCCTTAGGATTGCCTTTGCTGTACCCCATGGATTTTGGACAGATGTGTCTTCATTCTCATTGGTTTCCATGAATTGTTCTTCTTTGATTTCCTGGTTGATCCAAACATTCTTGAGCAGAATGGTCTTTAGCTTCCAAGTGTTTGTATACCTTCGAAACTTTTTCTTGTGGTTGAGTTCCAGTTTCAAAGCATTGTAGTCTGAGAATATGCAGGGAATAATCTCAATCTTTTGGTATCAGTTGAGCCCTGATTTGTGACCCAGTATGTGGTCTATTCTGGAGAAAGTTCCATATGCACTGGAGAAGAATGAGTATTCTGTTGTTTTAGGGTAGAATGTTTTATATATATCTATGAGGTCCATCTGGTCCAATGTGTCATTCAAAGATCTTGTTTCTTTATTCATTTTTCTGCTTAGATGATCTGTCTATTACTGAGAGTGGTGTGTTAAGATCCCCTACAGTTAATGTATTCATATCAATATGACTCTTTGTTTTGATTAACAGTTGGCTTATGTAGTTGGCTGCTCCCATATTGGGGGCATAAATATTTACAATTGTTAGATCTTCTTGGTGGATAGACCCTTTAAGAATGATGTAGTGTCCTTCTGTAGCTCTGACTACAGTTTAGCTTAAAATCTAATTTATCTGATATGAGAAACGCTACTCCAGCTTTCTTTTGAGACCCATTGGCATAAAAGATGGTTCTCCATCCCTTCACTTTCAGTCTGGATGTAGCTTTAGGTTTCAAGTGGGTCTCTTATAGACAGCATTTGGATGGGTCCTGTCATTTTATCCAGTCTGCAAACCTGTGGCATTTTATGGGGGCATGTAGGCTGTTCACACTGAGAGTGATTTGTTAGAGGCTACAGCATGGCTAGAGTTGTGGATCAAACCAGGCACTGACTTGTGTCTCCTTTAAAGTCCGGACACCTTGATACGGGGTCAAGGACAGGAAAGTTGAGTAGCACTGAGAAAGGGTCTGTGCTATGTGTCGAGCGCTCGCCTATGTGACTTCCCACACACTCTCCCTACAGAAGGGAACAATGTGGTCAGGGTCATGAGTTCTTAGTTGGTCCTTGTTGTTCCTGTACCTTCCATAACCCACTCTCTGGTTGATTGTCTTGCTAATGGCATTAGCCGTGACTACCTGGCATCACGAGATTTGCTTGTAGTTAATGTCAACTTGTTATAGGAACTTGCGGTCATCTGACTAGACATTGTTGTATTACTCCTTTTATTGTGGTCTGCCTTATAAATGCTTGTAAGATGTGGAATAAAATTGGCTCTGTTGGACATCCTCCTCAGTGCTCCTCCTGCCCCCATCTCTTTGTCTCTTAATTTCTTTTCACCATCCTCTTACTCTCACGTTCCTGGTCGATTTGTCGCACTGGCCGCGACAGTGATTATTGAAAGGTAATTTTTATTGACATCAAGTTGCTTGAGAGGTCCTTGTTTCTATAGATTGTCTCTGTAAATTCCTGTTTTATGTCACTCTTGGGTTCTTTCTTCTTTTATAGAACTTCCCTTAATATTTCTTATAGTGCCAGCTTGGTGGTCACATATTCTTTTAAACCTTGCTGGTCTTGGAAGCTCTTTATCTCTTCATCCATTTTGAATGTCAGCCTTGATGGATAAAGGATTCTTGGCTGCATGTTCTTCTCATTTAGTGCCCTGAATATGTCTTGCTAGCCCTTCCTGGCTTGCCAGGTTTCTGTGGACAGTTCTGATATTATTCTGATGGTCCTTCCTCGGTATGTAAGTGATCTTTTCCCCCAGCTGCCTTTAAGACCTCTTGTCTAAAATTGTGATTCATGAATTTCATAATTAAGGGTCTGGAGGTCTTTCTAGACTCATTGATCTTTTCAATATACCACTTAATTTGGTTTGTCAATATTGTGTTGAAATGTTTGCACTAATGTTCATAAAAGATATTGGTCTATAGTTTTCTTATTGTGTCTTTATCTGGCTTTTGTATCAGAATAATGCAGGCCTTGTAGAATGAGTTAGAAAGTGTTCCCTCCTTGTCATTGTTTTGGAAAGTGTGAGAAGGATTGGTGTTTGGTAGAATTCATCAAAGAAGTCATCATCAAGGGCTTTTTTTGTGGGAAGATTTTTGATTACTTGTTTAATCTCTTACTACTTATATGTAGGCTCAGATTTTCTGAAACTCTGAATAGGTACATTCAGGTATATTCAGAATTTCTATTTTTTCATAATTCTGTCTTGGGATTTATATTTCTAGAAATTTGTTCATTTCATCTAGATTATGTAATTTATTGGTGCACACTTTTTCCTAGTTCTCTTGTATAATCCTTCATATTTCTGTGGAATTGGTAATAGTTTCCTCCTTTTATTTATGATTTTGAATTCAACAGGATTTTTTTATATCTAATCGTGATCAAAACCATGACATTATTGTAAGAAAGGATAATTCTTTTTTTTTAAAGATTTTATTTATTTATTTGACAGAGACATCACAAGCAGGCAGAGAGGCAGGCAGAGAGAGAGGAGGAAGCAGGCTCCCTGCTGAGCAGAGAGCCCGATGCGGGGCTCGATCCCAGGACTCTGAGATCATGACCTGAGCCGAAGGCAGCGGCTTAACCCACTGAGCCACCCAGGTGCCCCAAGAAAGGATAATTCTATACAAAATGTCCCCTTCATCTCATATTTGTCCATGATAAATATAGTAATACTTTATTTTTTCCTAATATGATCAATAAAAAATTACATTATTGAAGATGCAAAATATCACTTCACTTATTTATTGGTCATTTAAAATTTTTCTTCTATGAATGACCTGTTTATATCATTTTTCACATTGTTATAAGTTTTTGCTTTTTAATATTAATTTGTAATGATTCTTTTTATATGATGGTTATTCATTTTTTTCTTCTTAAAGCAAATATTTTCTACCAGTCTGACAAATGTTTTTCATTGCATTGGGATTTTGCTTAACTGTTTAAGTTGAGACATTATCTAGCCACCATACTCTTGTATTACTTGGATATTAACAAATGAACCCTACAAAAATCCTCTGTTCCTCCATATATTTTCATATACTTTCATTTCATAACTTGTTAAAATCTTCGGGATAAAAGACTTTGCAACATAGCAATAAAAGCAACTGAAGAATCTATGTTAGATACTTTATGTCCTAAAGTGCCTTAGCCATTTTTCCAGCTGTGTTCTAGCCAAACCTGGACTCCAGGTTTGTAGCAACTATCTTTTGTTATCTTGGCTTCTCATAGTCCATGACCCCAAACTCACTCACACAACTCACAAGGGAATTTCAAAATATTTTCCACAAACAAAAACAAGTTGATTATAAAAGGAATTCAGGTTCTACTTATTAGGATTGTACAACCTCTAGACTGAACTTCTCCTAAATGTCCTTCTCATGATTGGAATTCTATATTGCATACAACCCCTGAAATATATTTTTCACAAATGACCACTTTTATCCCATAGACTCTTGTTTGAGGACTTACGGTGATGTAATTTACTTCAAATCAAATCTTTTCCTCAGTAAGAATACATTTATCTTATTCCAGTGATCTTTAAGCTCATCTATACTAACCTTCAGTTCCTATCATGTGTAAATTCTCATTTTACCATCCCATTATTTTTCCAGTCTTTTTATTCAGCATCAAGTTCTATGGAAATCCTTCCTCAAAGACTCCAGCCCACAATTGATCAATCTAACTCTGGACAATCTTTTCTTGGGTCACATAGTTCAATCTTCCTTTTCTTTTTTTTTTTCCCCCTTTTTTTTTTTTTTAAGATTTTATTTATTTATTTGTCAGAGAGATAGAGAGGGTAGAGGCAGGCAGAGTGGCAGGCAGAAGCAGAGGAAGAGGCAGGCTCCCTACAGAGCAAGGAGCCCGATGTGGGACTTAATTCCAGGACGCCAGGATAATGACCTGACCGAAACCAGCTTCTTCACCGACTGAGCCACCCAGGCATCCCTCAATCTTCCTTTTCTATTGTCTTCTAATTTAACAATCAGTGAGTATACAATTTTGCTTTCCTAAATTCGTTTTTATTTTTCTCATATTATCCACCTTTTTTAACCCTTTATCTTTTAAGAAATATAAGGTTAATGATATATTTTCAACTCACATATTTAGATTACAAACAATAGTTTAACTATACCTGTAGAACAGAGTCCAGAATTTTGAATAGTTATGTGTTCAATTGAACACTTTTTCTACTTCAAGTAAATTATTAAATAAAAGCATAACAAATCTTTTTTCCTTTTAAACACACACACACACACACACACACACACACACACACACACTTTACTTGACATGTGGCACCCTATTTGACCAGATTACATTATAAGTTTATTCTTAGTTATTCTTCATGAATACTGGGTAGTTTATAACAGATGGGGTATGGATTTTTGGCCCATGCAATTTTATCTTGTAAAATGAATATAAATAACATATTTTCTACAGCTGATTCAAGAATGAATTATAATCCAACAGAGTGGTATAAGCTATTTCAAATGTCATAGCTTTGAATGAATGACATTGCATAGGATTTTAATGCCATATAAAGAGAGGACAAGCTTTCAACCATTCAAAAACACCCAGTTTCTTATATGAGAAACTAACCCTTGGTGACAGCAATCACCTGAAGTGACCAATCTCTGACTTCTTCCTTTAAGTGAAAGGTGATTAAGAGGGTGATAGCAAACTAACGTTGTGAACATCTGAAATTCAACAATAGACTGAGCCAGATGTGATCACGTTTCAGTTTTGAAGGTGGAAGAGAAATATTACAGGTCATACTAACATGGAGATTACTTCTGACTCCTAGTCATATCAACAGCACTTCACATTTTGACCACATATTCTCACTGAAGTTATTATAATGTAGGGTCAACATAACATTGTGTTATAAAGAATTTTTTCCCCTTGACCAAGAGACTTGCCTTCTTTTGATTTCTATTCAGTTGCCATTTGGATCATTGTAGCAAAACAGAAGTAAAGATAGAGAATAATATGTTTCATTGCTATAGATGTAGAGATAGATATACCTATAGTAATAGAAATGTGCCTTAATTTATCATGTACCCTGACATATTTTCCATTTCCAAATTTCCTAAAACTCCTTACCCAATTAAAATTCACACAAATGAAAATAAACAAAGTACAATTCACTCAAATGAATATTCACAAAATAATTTTAAAATGTGAAGTTTCGGGGCACCTGGGTGGCACAGTTGGTTAAGCCTCACTCTTGGTTTCAGCTCAGGTGTGATCTCAGGTCATGAGATTGAGCACACATGAGATTTATTGTATTTATTATAAATAAGTATACACTTAATATACACTTATACACACTTAAATATTTGGAGGACAGCTCCTGAAGTGCCATTGTATGGGCAAATAATATGACAAAATTTATTGACATCAATTATATAAATAACAAATAATATATTCCCTATTCTTTCTTTAATTAGTTTTGTGTAAGATTTTGATACTTATGGTGGGGAGAGGTATTGACAGTTAGCATGAGATTTGCCCTCACACTCCATACCTAACATGGAATCTGCTTAAGATTCTCTCTCCCTCTGGCCCCCCTCCCCATCCTCTCTCCTCTCTCTCTCTCTCTCTTTCTCAAATAAATAAAATCTTTGAAATAAAATAAAATGTGAAAATTTTCTCACACAATAGGTATAATTCACATTGATTCAAGGAAAAGTATTGATCTTATTTTGTAACAGTTCCATAAAAGAAATGGAGTTCCGGGGCACCTGGGTGGTTCAGTGGGTTAAAGCCTCTGCCTTCAGCATAGATCATGACCCCAGGGTCCTGGGATTGAGCTCTGCATCAGGCTATCTGCTCAGCGGGGAGCCTACATCCCCCCCACCTCTGCCTGCCTCTCTGCCTACTCGTGATCTCTGTCAAATAAATAGACAAAATCTTAAAAAAAAAAGAGAGAGAGAGAGAGAAATGGAGTTCCAAGTCCATGCTCATTCATCATATTCTGAAATGTAAAAAAACTTCTACCATTCAGTTACAACAATCTTCCGCCTTCAAAGAATATCACTGATGGAAAAAAAGAAACTTAGATTATGGCAAAAAATAGTGTATATCTGCTAAAGAATTAAATGAGGTGAAATCAATAAATGGATTGAAATAAAAGCAAACAACCCTGTAGTATTATGGTTTGCTTTCTCATATGGTCTGTGACACTTTCCTGTCACCATGTATTCAGTAGTGATGGATGTTTCAGGAGTAGCCCTGTGTGACAGAATTTATCCTTGTGGCCCTCTGAGCTGGAAGTTTTTCTTATCAATTCTAAAAGTTATACTATTCAGAATTTCCACTTCATTTATATCAGTTTATATAAGTTGGGTTTTCTAAAAATTATATAGCCACAATTTTCTAAATTTTAAAATTGTTGGAAGAAGTTATTGTTAATATGTTCTTACTAAGAATTTATTGCCTTCTTGACTTTTGTCATGTCCCCTTTAATTTGAGGATATTGTAGGTATGTTTTGTCAGGTGTTTGAGTGTATGTGTGTGTGTGTGTGTGTGTAGTATTTATCTATATGTATATATAACATTTTTCACATATATTTCACATTTTCATATATTTCATTATATTATACTTTTGAAAGGTATGACTTTTGACTTTTCCTATCCTGTAACTTTTTTTTTTCATTTACTGTCTTAGCATTAATATTTATTAATGACATTAACTGAAATGGAGAAGTCTTGGGAGAAGCCAGTAGAGTGAGAGAAGTCTAGGAGCTGATTTTATTACATCTTAATTTTGACATGTCTATTGTGCTTCTAGATGGAACTCATAATAGAAGTCAGAGTTTAGGGGAATATTCTAAACAAGGCATATCTATTTTGCCCTTGTCTGTCTACAGCAGCCATCATTTAAAGCCATGGGGTTAAGTAAGATAAGGAGCAAGAGTTCAGATAGAACAGAGAAGAAGTGAAAGAACTGAGCATTGAAACCCTGATCAAAGGCCAAGGAGATGAGAAGGATCCAACAAAGAAGACTGAAAAGAAGCAGCATTTGAAGAGGGTTTAAAACTGGAATACAGTATATCCTGGGTGGAAAAAAAAATTCAGGGAGGAATAATAAACTGAATCAAAACCTCCTGTTGTTACATTAAGTAGAACAAGGACTGAACAGTTTCAAGGGATCAATATGGATGAAAGGTTGATTAGAATGGGTTCATAGAATTACATAAATTAAAGAGAAGATGAATAGCCTGTTGAAGAGGTTACTGCAAAAGAAAGTAAAGAAGGGGGCGGTAACTAGAGGAAAAAGTAGAGGTAAAGAGGTTTTTCTTCAAATAAAGACAAACTTTTTTTTTTTTTTGGATGGAAAAGATTCAGTAGAGGAAATTACCCAATGTTCAGGAAGAGAAGGAAAATTGCAATAACAACATTGAGAGGTGAGCAAGATGAGTCACAGGGGTGGAGTCCTAAGATTTGGATGCAGATGCTCAAAGGTTGTGGATGTGAGTGAAGGACTTGTGAATATTGTCTTGGCTTGGTTCTGTTAATCAGTGAAATAGAAAACAAGGTGATCAGCTGAGATCAAGGATGAAGGAGGAAGCTTCAGAAGTTTGATGAGTAAGGACAGGGTACAAAATAGTCAAATACTAAGCATGTGGGTTGACCAAGAATAAGAGAATGAATGCTAGGAACCGTTGGTGTCCCCACCTGAATTTAGTTATTATGACCTTAAAGTGAGAGAAGTAAGAATTGTCTTTGTTTCTCTTTAAAAACGTTAAGCTGTAATGGTGAAAGCACAAAGTAGATGACATTTTGAATTTAATTGGGCCTTTTGTTTTGTCATAAGAATATTTTGAACTGAGAAAGAGCTAGTTAAGAGTATAAATATGATATGATCAAATTAACTATGGCATTTAATGTCAGTAAAAAGGGAAGTAAATACATGAAGTGGGTGAGAGGTTCAACGTTCCCTGTGAAATGAAGGGTAGGTATTAAAGACACTGAACTGGAAAGGCTGGAGATCGTGACCTGAGAATGGATGATGGAAATGGTGGCTATGAAGTGGACACACTTAAACTGGTGATGATAAGTTCTAGGCTATGACTTCATGAGTGATTGGCTCAGGAAGTCTAGAAGTTGATATGATTGGAAGAGTTGAGGTTGATAACTGAAAGGGGAAGGGCATTGGGAAGAACTTGACTCAGGATTCTGAAATCACTGTAATTACAGAGAAACAGTTTGGAGAGACTTATTGTGAATTGGGAGCTAAAGTATTTAAGAAATTAGAGGAAGAGATGAATATGTCAGCTGATAACTACAGTAAGAACTGTTGATGCAGAGTTGTCTGATAAGAAGAGATCATACACTAAAAGGTTTTAGGAGGAAGCAAAGGAAAATAGTTTGAACACAGCAATGAAAATGAAGGGGTGTGATAGAAGACAGAAACTATTCAAGAAAGCAGCAGGAGAAGCTGTAGTGCCTTTATGGGAGCTCCAGGTATTAGAGCCAATAGAGTAAGAGAACATGCAGTTGGAAGATCAAGGATCTGGGAGACATTGCTCCTAATGACCTTGGTGGAAGAGCTCAGGAATAGAAGACTAAGAGTTGGGGTCAGAAGGGGCATATATTATGAAGGAAGACCTGAAAGACATGGGCTTCTCCTTGTTAAGACATGGACACAATGCTAGGTTTATTCAATCAGTCCTCAATTTATGGAAATTCCTTTCTTCTCAATTAGTCTTTTGAGAATAGATTTTCAGGTAAAGGCCTAAGTTACGAGAATCCCATGTGACTTATTAAAAGTAAACATTAGCTGCTTTTTAGTTTACATTTGGTACTAGTCAACTTAGAAATTCAGCATTTTATAATGTATACATAACACTTAAATATTTGGAAGACAGCTCATGAAGTGCCATTGTATGGGCAAATAATATGACAAAATTTATTGATATCAACTATATAAATAAAAAATAATATATTACCTATTCTTTCTTTAATTAGTTTTGTGTGAGATTTTGATACATGTGGTGGGGCGAGGGATTGACAGTTTGTAAATCAGCATGGATCTATTACTTATAATATTATTTTGGTTTTCCAAAAATATATGCCATGAGACATAGCCTGATATTGTTTGATAATAGAAAAACTTAAGAGAAACATTTTTATGGTTTGAGCTGCTATTGGAATTTGTAGTCAATGACAACTGAATTGGATTTTTGCCCCTAATACATCATCCCCTGGTTTGCAGAACTGAATTTCCTTTAAATTGTGGCATTTTTATCCAGGAGGATATTAACTGGTGAATGGTTCACTGCAGCCATTTTTTTCTCACTGATATTATTTCTTGTGAGTGCTTGGTGTGAATATAATTTTTCTGTATTTATAATTTTTTTCAGAGAATTTTCTAGAAAGTCTATCACCAAATATGCCTCAAAGAATATGTGAAAGGCAGTATTTTACTTAATTTTTTTTTTCCAAAAAGTATTTAGTAAGCATTTACTTTTGAAAGAACCTTGTTATAGGCACTGACAGGCCTTTCCACCTGTATTTACTCTCCTTGATGTTTAGGATTGAAATTCATAGATATTAGATGTAGACCATGTTTGATGTAGACCATGAAGCAGTTCAACAATGAGGAACACGTATTCATTTTGGTGATATAAGCAGTAAACATGATAGAATCCAAAAGCTGGAAGAAGTTCAGAATTTTTTTCAGAAAATACTTAAGTGAGATGGGGCAGGAATTGGGTAAAAGGAAAATAACCATCATTCTAGGAAGATGAGGTCCAACAAAACTGATTATTTCTAATGTTTCTCTTTTTAATATTTTATTTTATTTATTTGACAGAGAGATCACAAGTAGGCAGAGAGGCAGGCAGAGAGAGGGGGGAAACAGTCTCCCTACTGAGCAGAGAGCCTGATGCGGGGCTTGATCCCAGGACCCTGAGATCATGACCTGAGCCGAAGGCAGAGGCTTAAACCACTGAGCCACCCAGGCACCCCAAAACTGATTATTTCTAGAGAAGTCTTCATTGAATCCTAGATGCAAAGATAGACAGTAACGTATTGCTATAGTATTTTGTGTATAACTTAATTGTAACAGTTAGTATATTGATGTTTCATTATTTTTGTATATCTGAAATATCTACAAATTTTGAGCAACTACAGGATGAAGACTATGCCTTATGAAAGTTATATTCCAATACTTTTATTTTTTTTTTTTAAGATTTTATTTATTTATTTGACAGAGAGAGATCACAAGTAGACAGAGAGGCAGGCAGAGAGAGAGAGAGAGAGGGAAGCAGGCTCCCCGCTGAGCAGAGAGCCCGATGCGGGACTCGATCCCAGGACCCTGAGATCATGACCTGAGCCGAAGGCAGCGGCTTAACCCACTGAGCCACCCAGGCACCCCAAAACTGATTATTTCTAGAGAAGTCTTCATTGAATCCTAGATGCAAAGATAGACAGTAACATATTGCTATAGTATTTTGTGTATAACTTAATTGTAACAGTTAGTATATTGATGTTTCATTATTTTTGTATATCTGAAATATCTACAAATTTTGAGCAACTACAGGATGAAGACTATGCCTTATGAAAGTTATATTCCAATACTTTTAAAGTGACCAATCAACTTAAATATTTTTGTTTTAGTTTAAATTGGTGATATTCACATGTATAACATTTAAAAAATTACAGAAGAGTGTTAGAAAATGCATCCTTGTGCTCTGCTAGCCACCTATTTCTCCACTCCAGAGAAAAGTATGAACATTTTCTTGTGTGTCCTTCAGAAATAAACATACCCTTCAATCTATACATACACTGGATGTAATGTGTACAAGTATTCATTATTTCCCCTTTTAAAAGTACACTCTTCTGGAGTGCCTGGGTGGCTGAATGGATTAAACCTCTGACTCTGATTTCAGTTCAGATCACTATTGCTGGGTAATGAGACCAAGCCCCGTTGTCAGGCTTGGAACTTGCTTAATCACTGTTTCTATTGCTCTGTATTTACATTAATCTTCAGCCCACTGATATCTGTAATTTTATTCATCTCAATGTGAGCTAGTCTCATGAATTCTAACTTCTAACTTCGATGTTTTTCAATGCTTATGCTTCTTAGGCTACTTTTCCTTTTGATTATTTAAAATTGACAATACTGTCTCTTCTCTTAAAAATCTACATTCTTCCACTGATGTTACCAACACACAAAACTCTTCTTTTCTTATTCTGTTATTGTGTGTATTCTTTCTCATTAGCTTCTACTAATTTTTCTTCCTTTATCCATTTCCTTATTATTTCTGTTTCTGAGTTCTGCTTAATTCTTCAGGTAATTCTTAGAATCTTCTTAAGTGCACCCTGATTGATTTTATTAACGTGATTGGTTCAGTAATCCCCTGCAGAATTCAATGATGTCCTTATGTATTCATGTAATATCTCCTTTTTACTGAATGGCACTACATGCCAGGTAGATAAATCACAGTGCTATGTGGCTTACCTGTATTATCTCACTTGAGTCTTACAAAATACATATACATAAGGTGTTATGATTTCTATCCCTGTTTTTTAGAGGAGAAAACTGTGAACTTTACAGTTTGTTAGAGGTGAAATTTCGATTTAAATATGGATATGTAGCTCCAGAATCTCACCATATAACTACATTCCTGTACTGCCTCCTACTGTTCTCCTGAGCTCCCTGAATGCTTATAAGTAAATATTTAAGCTCATCACACTTACAGAATCAAAATAGAACATGTGAATGGAGTTCTTATTTCATTATTTCTCCACTCCTTGTCATGTTCCTTTCAGTGTGGTTAACAACATTATTGTTGCCTCTAACATAGCTGAAAATTATGGCTCCTCATGACTGCGTCCACATCCATCTCTACAATTTATAAAATGCCCCTCCCTCCAGAACTTCTCAGCCATTTACATCCACTTTTGCTACTTAAATTTAGACCCCATTTAAAATTTACCAGGACTAAAAAAAAAAAAAAATTAATTAAAATGAAATAAAATAAAATAAAATAAAATAAATTCACCAGGACTATTTTTTGTCTTTTTTAATGTTTTTTTATCTATATATTTTCTCATTTTCAGTTTATTAGCCAAATAATGCACAAGTATTGTTATATCATTCACCTGTTATAGCTTTTCCTACTCCTACCTAAATACTGGAATAGCATGGTTAAATTCTAAGTTTGACATTAACCTTAGCAACATTTTTTTAGCTATATCTCCTCAGGCAAGGGAAACATAAACAAAAATAAACTATTGTGCTACACCAAAATAAAAAGCTTTAATACAGTGAAAGAAACCATCAATAAAACAAAAAGGCAACCTACTGAATGGGAGAAATTATTTACAAACAATATATTCAATAAGGGGTTAATATCCAAGATAAATGAAGAACTTACACAACTCAACACCAAAAAAAAAAAAAATCCAAATAATTCAATTAAACATGGGTATAGCATCTGAGCAGACATTTTTCCAAAGACTATGTACAAATGACCAACAGACACATGAAAAGATGTTCAATATCACCAATCATCAGGGAAATGCTAATCAAAACCACAGTATCACCTTACACCTGCCAGAATGACGAGTATAAAAAGAAGAAAGAAAAAAAGAAAGAAAGAAGGAAGGAAGGAAGGAAGGAAGAAAACAGGTGTTGGCAAAGATGTGAAGGAAAAGGAATGTTTATGCATTGTTGGCAGGAATGCAAATTGGTGCAGCCACTGTGGAAGACAGTACGGAGGTTCCTCAAAAAATTAAGGAGGACACATGATGTGATGAACACTGAGTGTCATAAGCAACTAATGACTTACTGAACTTTACATTTGAAACTAATGATATACTATATGCTGGCTAATTGAGTTAAAATTTAAAAAGTTGAAAATAGAAATAACCATATAGAGACCCTGGGTGGCTCAGTGGGTTAAAGCCTCTGCCTTCAGTTCAGGTCATAATCCCAGGGTCCTGGGATGGAGCCCCATATCAGGCTTTCTGCTCCATTGGGATCCTGCTTCCTCCTCTCTCTGCCTGCCTCTCTGCCTACTTGTGATCTCTGTCTGTCAAATAAGTAAATAAATAAATCCTTGAAAAAAAAAAAAGAAATACCATATAATCTTGTAATTCTAATACTGGTCATTTACCCAAATAAAATGAAAACAGGAATTCAAAAAGATATATGCACTGTGTTTATTGCAGCATTATTTACAATAGCTGAGATATGGCAGCAATCCATCCCTTTACTTTCAATCCATTTGAGTCTTTTGTATTTAAAGTACTTTTTATAAGTAAGGTATCATTTGACCATATTTTTCTCTGTAGCCACTTTGACACCCTGTCTTTTAATTAGTATATTTTGACCATTAACATTAAAGTGATTATCAATATAGTTGGGTTAGTATCCACTATGTTTGTAACTGATTTCCACTTTTGCATTTGTGTTTTGTTTCTTGGTTATTAATTTTTACCTTTTTTTTCTGGTTTTAATTGAGCATTTGTTTGAGTCCATTTTATTCCACTCTAATTTCGCCAATTATACTTCTTTCTTTAATTTTCAAGAGGTGTCCTACAGTTCGTACTATGCATTTATAACTAATCCAAGTCCACCTTCAAATAATACTATACTGTTTCATAATATGTAGGTAACTTATAGCAAAGTATTCTCATTCCCTATCCATTCTTCATATTACTGGCTTTTATAATTACCTAATTATATTGTTGCTGTTACACCTTGAGTAAATAGTTATCTTTAAATAAGATAGGAATGCGAAAAATATAGATTTCATTTTGCCTTCATTTATTCCTTCTTTGACACTCTTTTAAGTTGATCAGAGTTACTGACCTGTATCATTTTCATTCTTCTCTGAAGAGCATCTTTGAACATTTCTTTCAAGCCCATTTTACTGGCAACAAATTCTCCCAGTTTTGTTTGTCTAAGAAAATCTTCTGTCTACTTCACTTTTGAAGGATAATTTAACTGGATACAAAAAAAAATTAAGTTGGAGGTTCAACAATTTGGAGTTTCAACAAATGATGTTGGATAATTGGGACATACATATAAAAAGTCTCTATATTCAGATCTTACACTTGACATACGAATTCCTTGAAGATGGACCATAGACCTAAATCTAAAATGCAAAACCATTCAACTTCTAGAAGATAATATAGAAAATCTTGGTGATCTTGAGTTTCGTAATGACTTTTAAAATATAAAAAAGCACAATATATGAAAGAAATATTGGATAATTGGACTTTATTAAAATGAATAAATTCTGTCCTGTAAAAGACTGTATTAGGAGAACTAAAAGACAAGCTATAGTATGGGAAAAAATACTTATAAACTACATATCTCATAAAGCACTTGTATTCAAAATATACAAAGAAATCTTAAAATTCAACAACCTAATTTGAAAAATGGACAAATTATGTTAATGAATTTCTCAGCAAAGAAGTTGTACACATGGAAATATGCATACAAGAGGATGTTCAACATCATTTGTCACTAGATAATGTAAATTTAAAAAGCAATATTACATTATATCTCTTAGAATAACTAAAATCTTAAAAACTGATAGGACCAATTATTGATGGGGATATGAAACAATATTCATTAACGGTGGAAATGTAAAATAGTACAGTCACTTTGGCAGTTTTTTACAAACATAAACATAGTCTTCTTTCCATGTAGTATAGTAATGACACTTTGTTTTAACCCCCTCCTACCCACCCCGGGTTGTGGGAGGGATTTCTGCCCTCGGGATATAGGAATGACCAAACATGTGAAGCCCCAAATTGTTGTGAAATTAACAACAGTTTATTAATCACATATAATATCTGCCTGGGAGAAATGGCCACAATATGCCATGCTAGGCCACATGGGGTTGTTATGGAGGTGAATTATGTTCTCTCAAAGTTCATATTTGAAGCCTGAGCCCTGTTACCTCAGAATGTGACTGTATATGGAGACAGGTACTTTGAATCACTGATTAAGTTAAAATGAAGCTGTTACAGTGGATCCTATTCCAATATGTTGGACCCACAGAGAGACATCAAGGATGCATGTGTACAGGAAAAGACCATATGAGGACACAGTGAGAAGACATCAATCTATAAACCAGAGACAAGCTTTTCAAGAAACCAAAACTGATAACACTTGTTCTTAAACATCCAGCCTAGAGAATTATGAGAAAATAAGTATTTGTTCTTTAAACACTTAATTCTGTGGTATTTTTTATGGCAGCCCCAGCAAACTAATATAGGGATTATACACTGAAACAGAACGAACCAACAGAGGTTATGAGTGGCAGACCCTGTAGTAAAAAGAAGATGAAGTGATTCCCATGGGGTTAACTTGTTTGATTTAGTCTGCAGGCTGGCAGGGAAATGAATCTTGCTGCTCAGGGATAAGCAGGAACTACTATTCTTGGTCCACATGCTAAGGATGGTTATTTATCTAGGAGACCTTACCTGTGGAAACAGGGTAGAGAAGGGAATTTGTGGTTTGTTTGGTTGAAACTCTCCCAGGTTTACCAGATGTTGAAGCAATGTATGATTTTGGACCTTATTTTGGCCTTATGACACAAACTCCTATGCACTTACAGGAATCATTTGAAAGCTCATATCTGTGAAAATATCTGGATGTGAATATTTATAGCACTTTTATTCATAATCACCAAAAACTTAGGCAACAATGATGTACTCCCATAGGTGAATCAATAAACTGTAGGTCATCAATACAATGAAATATGATTCACTGACAAAAAGCAATGAATCAATCAAGTCATGCAAAGGCATGGATGTGTCTGAAAGCATATTGCTAAGTGAGAGAAAGTCTGAAAAGCTACATGCTATATGTTTTCATTTATATGACATTCTAGAAAAGACACAGCTGATAAACAGATTAGTGACTGCCAGTAGTTGGAGACAGTGGGAGTTGAATAGGTGAAGCATGTGAGATATTTCAAGGTGGTAAGCCTATTCTGCGAGATGCTATCTTTAACTGCCTATACATATCACTATGCACTTGTCAAATCCCATAGAGTTTCAAAGCACGAGGAATGAACTTTAATGTATGAAAATTATAAATACATATATATTTAGTGGATAATGGGTGTTCGGGAAGGGACTTTTTATGATGAGCACTGGGTGATATATGTAAAAGATGAATCGCTGATTTCTTCTCCTGAAACCAATATTACACTATATGTTAACTAACTAGAATTTAAATAAAAATTTGAAAAAAATATAATGGGAGATCCTAAGATTTAATGAAGAATATGACAAAATTATCTAATAAAAAGATATGAAACAACTTCACTAAAGAGGGTAATAGAATACATTGCTAATTTATGTAATTTAAGATAAGTGGAGTTTGTGAGATTAAATTAAAAATGAGCTATAAATAAGCATATACTATTGTTGATAAAATAATTTCCCATTGATGAACAGGTTACAATGCTGAAACCACTATATATGGTAGAACTGAATGTAAATGACTGGAGGATGGTGAGAGGTAGATTTCTTATTGGTGAAGTGGGAGGTTATAGACAAGCAAGGAGAAGAGGCTAGAATAATGCTTGTGGTTATAGATTAGAATTAGAGATAGCAATATGAACATATGTTTATCTTGCTATAGATGCAGATGGTTACATATAGAAATATTTATAAATGTGCGTAGGTATATGAATTAGTACATATCTCCTTGTTCTATCAGCTGAATCTAACATCAACAACACCCCTATAGTAATGAACAAACTTAACACACCAAATTTAGATTTCTAATACCATTCTGCAATTAAAGGACTAGAGCTCCTTGGAAAATGTCTGATTCTAGGACTGAGACAAAAATAGAAAAAATAAAGTATCTCATAGTGACAGAAAGTAAGGAAGTGATCACATATACACATGCACACACACATATACACTGATGGAGATATGTGAAAGAGACACAGGAGCCAACTGATAAAGCTCCCACTGACCAGTCCTGGAACAATTAACACAACAATGTTAATTAAGTAGTATTAGATTATAACCCAAAATATAAAATAAATATCCATGAATCCAAACCCACATAAATGAATTATTGAATAAATAAAGGCCTGTGGGAAATTGAACAAATCTGCATGCAAAATTCCAACTAATATAGGTAGCTACTCTATCTTCAAAGAGCTGGATCAGAAGGACTTCCTTCCCAAGAATACAGAATGGTGAGGACAGTGGGAGGAAGGGAGGAGTCAAAGAAAAGACAAAACTCTGGCAAATACTGCCTCAGCAGGTGATCAAGGTTAATAGCAAGAGTTGTAAATAATAGTGTTAATATGTAATCCTGGTATTTTGAGATATGGTACTTAATCTCTGTGTTATTTCTCCCAAAACTCTGTACCTCAGTCTGATCATCAGTGAAACACCAGAAAAATATTAACTGAGAGATGTTCTATGAAATACTTGACCAGTACTCCTCAAAACTGCCAAAGTCATCAAAAACAAGGGGAAAAAAGGAACTGTCACAGACAAGAGGAGCTACAGGGAGTTTGCTGACTAAATGTATCCTGGAAGGGATATAGAACAGTAAAAAGGCATTAGTTAACAACAAAGGAAATCTGAATAAAGTGGGCACTTTAATTAGTAATACATTAATATTGTTTCATGAATTTTGAGAAATGTTCCATACTAATAGAATATATTAATAATACAGGAAATTTAGTGTGGAGTATAAATTCATTCTCTACACTATATTTACCATTTTTTTTAAATCTCAGATTACTCTAAAATAAATCATTCACTTAAAAAAACAAAGCAATAACTTTATATATACTGCTTTTTTTGTTCTGTTAATACTTTTCACTTAGTAGTTTACCGTAACATTTTTTCGTAATGATAAATATTCTCCTTCAAAGTAATTTCTGTACTGTATATGAACATATGTTAAAATTACATTAAATCTATAACAATCTACAGATTCAGTGCAATTCCTGTCAAAATTCCAATGGCATTTTTTGCAGAAATGGAAAAAATTAATCTTAAAATTCATATAGAATATCAAAGGATGTTGAATAACCAACACAATTTTTTTAAAAGATTTTATTTATTTATTTGACAGACCCATCACAAGTAGGCAGATAGGCAGGCAGAGAGAGAGGGGGAAGCAGATCCCCTCTGAGCAGGGAGCCTGATGGGGGCTTGATTCCAGGACCCCGGGATCATGACCCGAGCCAAAGGCAGAGACTTAACCCACTGAGCCACCCAGGTGCCCCACCAACACAATTTTTAAAAAGAAGGACAGACTTGGAGATTTCACACTTCCTGATTTCAAAATATATTACAAAGCTACAGTAATCCAAACTGTGTGCTGGCATAAAGGCAAATAGATCAATGGACTAAACTAGAGCTGCTGGAAATAAACCCTAGCATATACAGCCAAATGGTCATCAAGTGTCTACAAGGGTAGCAAAGCCAGTAAATGGGGAAAGGGCAGTCTTTTTAACAAATGGTGTTGGGAAAATTAAGTATCCACATAGAAAAGAATGAACTTGGGCCCTTGTCTAACACCATATAAAAAAATTAACTCAAAATGGACTAAAGTCTCAAATGTAAGACCTAAAACTATAAAACTTCTAGAGGAAAATATAGGTGAAAAGCTTCATGACATTGAATTTGGAAATGGTTCTTGGATATGACACCAAATGCATAGGCAACAAAAGCAAAATTAGATAAACGTGAAAAGAAAATGGTACATATTTGAAAATATGATACATATTATGCATTTGTGAACATGGTAGTATGTTTCTTTAGACACCTCTGTAAACATTTATATATATATATATGTATAAAACATATATATGTATATATACATACATATGTATAAAAACACATACATTATATATATATTATATGCATATACAAATATATAATATATATGTTTGCAAATTTTTTTGGTCGCTAAAATATGCTTAAGACATATTGTGTTCCACAACTATTTTACCTTTTATTCCATAGTCACTAGTCATATCATTAGCTAGTGAAAAAGTATGTCTCATGTTATAAGAGTCATTATTTTTAAAACTCCATAATATAATATGCAGACATTTAACTTGCTGCTTAATTTTTTATATGATTGGTCCTTCAAGCTTTACCTATTTCCCCGAATTTAAGGAGTCTTTTTAATTACTGAGAAAGAAAAATGAAAGTATATACTGAAACTACTATAACAGACCGTTCAGCCTTTTCACCAGTAATATATTAGACAAGTGACATCAATTTACTGAAGCAAACATATATTCTACATTTTTCATGTATTTATGTTATGATAAAGAAAACTAATCTTTGAAAACAGATCAATCGCTCCTTATAAAATTAAACATTGAATTCATTTTGGACATTAGCTCAATTTCTTTTTGCTGCATTTAATGAAACTCTTCAATTCTTTAATTATATTTTAATAATCAGTTGTAACTATTTCACATCTTACTCATTGAATGTGACAAGGTTAACTAGGAGTTATGTTGTGACATGGTTCATTAAATTGTTTTAAGATATTTCAACATTTTTCACTGAAATCCTTACTTGCAGTCATAAAAGTTGACTTTGAATTAACACTTGCTATAAAACATTTTAGATAAGTAGGATATTTGCATAATTTTTAAGATAGTACTGCTATGAATAACTTCTTAGTATGTGATTTCTATCAGTCGGAACATACACTCAGCTATGATTGAATATAATATGGAATCTACAGAACATTTTAATTTTTGAAATGTTGGAGAGCATCATTAAATTCTTTCCAAATCAGAAGCTGTTTTATATTAGAAACTACAAATGTGGGGCACCTGGGTAGCTCAGAGGGTTCAAGCCTCTGCCTTCGGCTCAGGTCATGATCCCAGGGTCCTGGGATCTAGCCCCACATTGAGCTCTCTGCTCAGCAGGGAGCCTGCTTCCCTTCCTCTCTCTGCCTGACTCTCTGCCTACTTGTGATCTCTGTCTGTCAAATGAATAAATAAAATCTTTAAAAAAATAAATAAATCAATAAAAACTACAAATGTATTAAAAACAAGAGAAAAAACAAAACAAAGCAAACGAGAACAATAGAATGATGTTTTTGCATGTACCTCATTGTCGAAATGACTATCCAGGAATAAGTTAAGGATTATTATCTTATTTCTCTTTGCTAATAATTAGCCTTTGTGTTCTGTAGATCCAGATTCTCAATGGTCAGGGTATTTTGAGTCAATTTTTTGTTTCTAAAATTCTTGTTAATTGTACCTGCATAATATGTGGTTTCATTATGTAATTTATGTCTGTGTGTATGGCTGTGTATACATGACTATATCAGGGATGGGAATAGACTCAACATACTCATAGCTTGAGCCTACATTCTGTTTCACACTAGCATTTAAAAATAGGGGTAAAACAGGGGCCCCTGGGTGGCTCAGTGGGTTGAGCCTCTGCCTTCGGCCCAGGTCGTGATCTCAGGATACTGGGATCAAGCCCCGCATCAGGCTCTCTGCTCAGTGGGGAGCCTGCTTCTCCCTCTCTCTCTGCCTGCCTCTCTGCCTACTTGTGATCACTCTCTGTCAAATAAATAAATAAAATCTTTTAAAAAAAAAAGTAGGGGTAAAACAGAAGTTTACTAAGTAAACAAGAATGTACAACAGAATTTGTCAACATTACTGCTACTGACATTGTGAGGTGGTTCATTCTTGGTTGTGGGGGCTGTTCTTTGCATTGTTAGACGTTCAACAGGGTCCCTGAATTCTACCCACTAGAAAGCGGTAGCATCCAGCTGTGGCAACCAACAATTATTTTCAGTTTCAAATATCTCCTAGTAGACAAAAATCACAAATTCATAGCATTCAAGGAAGGAAGATTACTTGTATAGCATGCTCATATTTTTGTGCTCAGATTTGCCCATCTTTTCAGGCTCCTTTAGACTTTTCTGATAATAAAAACTGAAAAGAGGCTAGCAAAAATATTTTATAAAATGCCAGAATGCAAATAGTACTGCTGTGAAACCCAGGTGAAAATATGGAAATTCTGTATAACTGCAGAGAGCACAGTGAAGTTTTGAACTTGAGGACTTTGGAAATCAAAACAGTTTATCACCAGTGGCCCCAGTGAGGAAACTGAAAGGCAACAAGAGCATATAATGCCCATTGAAGAAAGGCAAAGATGCCCAGGTAAAGTGACTCATGCTTTGGGATGGGGAGCAGTCCATTAGACATAACTGGAAGACATGTCTTGTGGCATTTTAATGCAAACCTCCATACAGAGTATATAGTATGAGAAAAGGAAAGAATAGGCAATACTGTACTTACAGAGTCTTTAGTATGGCAAATGCAATGATCTTAACCACAACTCTAATAGAGTTTTTGTTGGAAAAGTCTAAAGGACACAGAACTGAAGTATAAATAGAAGCTAAGTAGCTTCTCAGCTTGCCTCAGTTTGTTTTCACACAAAGCCTCATCTTGGTCCTCTGAAAGATGGACTCCCTTTTTTATCTCATGGAGCTCCTGTCATCCTTTGTTCGCCTTCTTCCCTTTCCCAGCCAGCGCCACTTCCGGCACATAAACTTCTCAGGCAAGTGCAGAATGACATCTCTCCAAAGAAATGAACATTTTGTTATTAAATCCCCAGTCATTGTTAGTGGATATTATTTATAACAAAAACTGTTTAATCAAAGGTTTATGGTAAACACTGGAAAATCTGCAGTAAGATAACCTGAAAAGAGAGTTAAAACTTGCAATCTATGACCGATCTATTTATTATTCTTGGACATATTATGTTGCTTCTTATGCTGTAGCTGAGCTAAACGGATAAGAAAATTAACTCTTTTCCACTTTGCGATTGGTAATTATCAGGTTTTTTTTTTCTTTCACAGAGAAATATCTCAAGTGAAATATGATACCATATTAAAACATTTTATAGTAAAAGAAACATTCCAAATGGCCCTTCTAAAATTTTTAGTTTTCTGTATTACCTCAGACTTTAAAACAGGCTAGTGAAACTCAAGAAACTGTTAAGTAACAACTTGAAAATTCACAAGAGAAAGATAAAATAAAATAATGAAAATACATTTGAATTAATCTCAAATTCTGAATTGAACTGGCACCTACACTACCTCTAAAGTAGTTTTAGTTTGTCTCTGAGTAAGCCAGAGTTTTCTCTCAATCTGTAGCTGAAGCAAGAATAGAAAAATAACAACACAAAAGAACCTTTTGACAAGTCTCTCTTCTAATCTTTACTATGCTGATTCCAAAATAATAGCATCATATGTCCAGTTTTAATTGTTAGTCACATATTAAGTCTTCTCTATTAAAGACAAATAAGAAAAATAATTGACACAGACATCTCCCCAAAGGGGAAACTCTTAAATTCTATTCTAATACAAAACACTTTATATTTAGAATTTTAGTCTTCTAAGGGAAAAGTCTTTAAATTTTATTTCCCAAATAATACTGGAATGCATTCTACTATTTATTGGTCAAATATTTCTGAATCTGCAATGGAACAGATCTAGTAACAGAATTCTGATGTATTTTCAATGAAGCAAACCAATTGTTAGGGTGCTATTTATTTTATGCAGTCTAACCCTCCATGCCTGCCTTTAAAAAAAAAAAAAAGGTTTTTTTTTTCATTTTTAATTGAAGTGTAGTTGACATATAATATTAAATTAGTTTCAGCTGCACAATATAGTGATTAAACAATTATATACATTACAAAATGCTCGTCATGATAAAGGTTCATTATATTGTACTTTCCATGCTTGTGATGTATTTATTTAATAAATGGAAGTTTTACTCCTTAATCCCTTCACCTAGTTTGCCCATCCACTTCCTTCCCCTTTGACAACCACTTGGACAAAGAATATAAGGTATATACACAATGAAATATTACTCAACCATAAAAAAATAATGAAATCTTATCATTTGCAATAACTTGTATGGACCTAGAGGATATTATCCTAAGTGAAATAAGCCAGACCAGAGAAAGACAAATACCATATGATTTTGCTTGTATGTGGAATCTAAAAAACAACACAAATGAACAATCTTCCTTTCTGACTTTATCATTCATTGGCTTGAGTTATAATCTCATAATCTCTGAAGCCAAATAATAAATCTTGTGTGTGTGCATGTGTGTTATTTATCAAATATTTTAAGAAAGAAGTTATGCTGTCTCACTTACCCCTCATTTACTTTTATCTCCTTAAATCTAAACATGTCCTAAATTTTATTTCCCTGTATACATACACATTTTTACATTCTTGGTCAACTTTTTCCAAATGTCCCAGTATTATCAATATCCATTTGAAATTTGTCAAATGATACAACCCAACCACAGAAAATTACCTTATACAATCCAGACACTTGTATACTTGAGACTACATCTATAATTTTAAACACTGTATCATAATATAGCCATATATACTCTCTTTTAAACAAAGCTCAAGTATTTCATCATGTTAACTATTTTCAGAAATGTGCTTCCTCATCTTTCCTTTTTCCCCTATACTTATTTAAGAGCTATATATTAAAATCCCAGTATGAATCATATATTATTCTAGAAAAGGATGAAACATTATTGTCCTTTCCCGGTAGTTATGGTAGGGAGAGAAGATTAGACACCAAACCGTTGTAAAATAAGAAAAAATATATTGTAATTAAGGTGTGGGCAAAGTTCAATAGTAGCATAAGATGAGGCATCTGGTGTGTCTGTTGTGAAGATTAGAGCTAGAAAGGCCTGGAGACTTGGAGGCTTATTGCACGCATCAGTTAAAGGCTGATGCAAGGCTGAGCCTGTGAAGTGACAACGTGGATGAAGAAGAGAGGATAGAGGCATTATTAGTAGGATGAAGAGAATTTGGTGGTCATTAATTTTTGTAGGGGATAAAGAAGAGGTAAGAAATAGCAATTTCTCCAAATTTCTGGTCGACATAGTAAAAAAGAGTGAAGAGGGGACAAAAAGAGATGCTCAGGAAAAACATCTGATACATGTTGCCATAGAGGGAAGCAAGGCTTCTGAATGAGACACCGGAGATGTATCCTTAGTATTGAGGACTCTTGTTGGAAGTGAGAAGGGCTGTGTGATGGGTCTAGGAAGACAGGTTCCATAAATGAATCCCAGGGAAGCTGAGGAGTGCCATGGTTTAGGACAGAGCCTGCTCTGTAACCACTATCGGACTCTCCTTCCCATCTTTTCTTGACCACTTCAGATACCAGCTTTGTTTTTATTTTGGTTTGTTTGTTTATTTTTCCTTTTACGATGACATTTCCCTGATTCATTGAAACAACTTACCTAGTTTGGAGCTCAGCTTCTGCTACGGAAGCCCCATGGAACAATTCTGCTTGACTTCACTTGAGTCACATGTTCATTCTTCCACCAAAGTAGCCAGTCATAGGAGGGCTGGGTTATGGGTGACCCAACCTGGTTTGGATGCTTAAACTTTGACCAATCTCTGTAACATATGAGGTTGAGTTTACTTAACTAGAGTTCAGCTTCCATTCCATTGGCATGTCTAGAATGGGGGTCTTAATGATTTCTGAAAAATGAGGAAAACTATTTCTCAAATAAGTGCTATGTGCTAGACAGGCAAATGAATGTATGTGCATGGCATAAGTTACAAAACCCAGGTGGGCTAATGGAAAGTCCTATTGAAGGCTTTCTTGGGCAGAGCAAAAGCCTAAACTTAGTTCTAATGGTCAAGCCAGGTTGAACAGGCCATGGACTAAATAGAATCAGTGAGTAGACTTGAGTTTAGGAGGAAAAACATAAAATGATGTGTCTGATGTCCTGGGATTGTAAAAAGTTCAGAAATGTCACATTTAAGGTGACTGTAATAAAAAGCTGCAGCTAGAATTGAAAACGAGTCATCTTATAAATGATCTCGTGTCTTACCTTAAAGATAGTGATTTATAAGTAGTTGGTCTCAAAATGTTTTGATCATTCACCTCTATATGTAAAAATTTTTACACATAAGCCACCATCATAAATATATGTATTATTTGCAAAGAAATATGTGTACTGTTTTACTACTCTAGGACATAATACATTATAAAAATACACAAATAGAAATATAATGAAGGGGCATCTGGGTGGCTTAGTCCGTTAAGTAGCTGCCTTCAGGTCAGGTCATGATCCTGGAGCCCCTGGACCTAGCCCCAAGTCCTGAGTTTCATAGTGCTCCCTGCTCACCAGGGAGTCTTCTTCTTCTTCTTCTTCCTTTGTTCCTCCACTCACTCATGATCTCTCTCTCTTACTTGCTCACTCTCTGTCTTTCAAATAAATAAATAAAATATTAAAAAAAGAAAAACATAATGAAATAAAGATGAATTAAATATTTCAAATAATTATTTCACTTTTAAATATTAATATTATTAATAATATTTTCTTAAAGTCTTGCTAATCATGATGGCTTTGTGTTATAACCTTTTTTAAGGCACAATATATACTTAGGTAACATCTATCATAAACAATAAAAGATATAAATCATATTTTATATGGCCTTTTTAATAATTTCACCTTTTTCTCATCAAAATAATTTCACCATTTTTCTGATCTTACTGATCAGATTAGGCTGTTAAGGATTTTACCTATTTTAGTGGCTTAGAAAGAGATGTATCACACACAGAAAAATATCATTATGACAATTTTTATTGTTTGGTAATTCTTACATTGCATGCTTTATTTCCAACTGTGGCTTCTTTGCAGGAAATTTTGTCAATTTCTTATCTATTTAGTTATGGTAGCCTTAGTCAAAACAAATGAATCAATGAAAATCTACCTAGTTTATGTCATCTGAACTATAAAACAATGAGCTGAAAATAATTAAATATCTGAAAACAACACAATTTAACATTTTTTGGAGCTCTTACCCTAGCTTTGGTGTATTCCACATAATGCATGTGACACTTGGTTGTCTAATATATGGACCCAAGAAAGCACACTGCTGTCAATGTAGATATTGAATATTATTAATGAACAATCTTTTATTAGTTTTATAAAAATATATATAAATATTATAATATTTTTCACAACCTAATAAATAATCTTGGGCATTATTATGGGGTGAATGTTTCTGTCCTCCTCAAATTCATATGTTGGAATCCTAACTCCCAATGTGATGATATTAGGAGGTGGGCTCTTGGGAAGTGATTAGGTCATTATGTAAAACCTTCATGAATGGGAACAGTGTCCTTATAAAGGAGACCCCAGAGGGTTTTCTTGTCCCTTTCACCGTAGGAGGACACAGCTAGAAGATAGAACCAGGAAGTAAGCCCTCATTTTGCTGGCACCTTGAACTTTGACTTCTCAGCTTCTAGACTTGTGTGAAATAAATACTTGTTGTTTAAGCCATCCAGGCTTGTTTTGTCACAGCAGCCTGAATGGACTAGTAGAAGCATGTATCCAAATGCTAGATAGGGAAATGTTATTGTTAAACTTTTTTTTCAGAAAAATGTTTCTAGTTATAGTATGGAGAACTTCAAGACTAGAGAGGGAGACTTTCATATGGAGAATAGTGAGGACTTGAGGGAAGTCAGTGACTTGAAAGAATTGGGAAGTAGAATGGACTGCTGGAGGTATTAAAGACATGGTCTCACCAGATATGGTTACTGATTAGATGTCAGGCTGAGAAACAGAGAGATGTCTAGGATGGTTTCTATGTAGACCATTGGGCCAAATAGATGATGATGATGGCATTCAATGAGATGAAAAATAGAAAAAGGAGATAGAATCTTAATAAAAGTAATAGAGTTTCCAGTCTGACCCATAAGGAGTGTAGAAGTTGCCACTCTGTCCTAACAACAAGTAAAAGCCTGAACAAACTGAAAAATCAATAACCCCTCTTAGATCTGTCAAAGAAGTGAGGTCACAGGCAAATGGCTGCTTCAGAAACTAGAGCAATAGACAGGTAGATATAAAGAATCACAATTTACCAGAGCAGAAACGTTCATAAAAATCAGTGCCAGGATAGGAAAATCTAACATGGAACTGAGGATTTTTGAAGGATCGTGGTGGGCAAGTCTAAGAGTTAAAAACTTCAGGGGGCCTGGACTGCCCATACTTTGGTGAGTTTTACCTTAAGGTATCTATCAGATGCTCACAGAGAACATCTGAGAAAAACCCCTTCAGACCTCTGGAAGGGGGAAGGAAAAAGTAACTATTTTGAAAGAAGTAACTATTTTGAAACATTCCTTCTGTTTTCTTGACAAGACCTGACCTCAGGAGAAACTCAGAGCCAAACCTGCTGGAGTTTATCAGAGCCTAACTTAACCTAGTATAGGGAGATGCCCATCTCTAGCCTCCTCTAAGTTTCCTGCCCCAATTAAAGTGGGGAAGAACTGATTAGCCCTGGTGAAGTTCACAGTGCATAGTATAGGGTCACCAAAAGACAGATTTAATAAAAAAACTATAGAACACTTCTCCCCCAATCCTCAGCATCACATTACCAAAGGCCCATTTATAGGAGTTTCTTTTACTGGACACAGCCTTTCCATATTAAAAAAAAAAATTACAAGGCATAACAAAAGGCAAAAAATAGAGTCAGAAGAGACCAAAGAAGCATTAGAACCAGAGTCAGATATGACTGGGGTACTTAAAACAACCATAATGAATATGTTACAAGCTGTAATGGAAAAATAGTAGACAACACTTAAGAAGAGATGAAAAGTGTAATGGAAAGAGGACAATTCTAAGAAAGAATCAAAAAGAAATACTAGATATCAAAAATGTTGTAGCAGATACAATGAATGCCTTTGACAGACTCATTCATAAAATTAAATAATTCAGTTTGAGGTTTGCTCAATTTAAAGTGCTATAAGATGTAGAAGTGAAGAAATTCAATTGTCATTGGTGTAGCTCTGGAGAGAAGTCTAAATTAGAAAATGAATGTAGAAGTTATCTACATACAAACAGCAATTAGAAAAATACACCAGGATTAAAATATACAGGGAGTGGGGCGCCTGGGTGGCTCAGTGAGTTAAAGCCTCTGCCTTCGGCTCAGGTCATGATGCCAGGGTCCTGGGATCAAGCCCCACATAGGGCTCTCTGCTCAGCGGGGAGCCTGCCTCCTCTCCTCTCTCTCTCTGCCTGCCTCTCTGCCTACTTGTCTGTCAAATAAATAAATAAAATATTTTAAAAAAATGCAAAGGGATTATTAGAACAATGGTTCATAAATTTTATTGAGTCACCTTCTAACTTTAAAATTCTGGATCTCCTCTTCAGAAAATAGGTGTGTGTGTGTGTGTGTGTGTGTGTGTGTGTGTGTATACACACACACATATATATGGTATTAAAGACATAGCTTCAGGAGTTTTATTGGATTCTTAAAGGCCAATTCAGGATCATAGTTTTAAAATCTCTGATTACAGCAAAAAGACTTGATGCCAGATTCCTGAGAAAAACATGAAATTTAATTATAGTCCTGATGAGTTTCATCATTTAAGAAAAAGAGGCACTTACAAAACAAACAGAGGTGGCTGAAAAGAGAGAGACTATACAAAAATTTGTAAATAAAGGAATGAGGGTCTTTTAAGAAGATAGCTGAATTGAATCGTATCAAAAGTTGAACAAGCACATATAAGTGTACACATATACGTGTATTCTTACATGTTTGCACATACATGTCTGTAATACATATTCAAATTTTGATGTATGTATATTTGTATGGGTGTGGGTATGTTTGTGTGGTGTGTGTGCTTAGCTTAAAAACACTGCATACAATAGGAGTAATTGATGGAGTAAGACAGACTCTACTGGAGCTGTGCATTTAAAGAAAGTGAAGAAGGGCTGGAAGAATTGCTGAGGGGAATGGGAAATAGGCCAGATAAGAAAAATGCACTAGGATTGCCAAGCAGTTGTGGTTCCCTCTTGGTTCCCTCTGAGTTTGGATACCATAAATTTGCTATGGTACTAATCTGCAAGATCATCTGGCTTTCTCTAGTGTACACAATAACATGGGTGCAGGTTCAGAAGCAGAGGAGGCAGATGGCTGGATTAATCCAGTGTTTCTCAAAAGGTGAAAAAGAGGAGAATATCAGAATTATCTGGGAAAATTTTTAAACTGCACATATCTATAACTCAGGACCAGGAAAATAATTTTTGCAATAAGGTACCAGTGAGTGTTGAATGGATGAAGTTGGTAAAACAGAAAAGGTAGAATGAATGGAATTGAAGAACAATTTATTACTGAGTTTGTGATAATAAAATGATTAAGCTAGGTTCAAACATCTTTCATATTATAAAATGTAGTGGAAAATCAGATGATTTTAGAAGTTAAAAAAAAATGGATGTGGAGAATAAATTGTTATGTAGAACAATCAGATTGAGCAACTAGTTTCTTTAGAGGTGACATCATGCTTTGTCTTAACATGTGCTGGAGCCATTCTAGCCGTTTAGTTCTCAACTAGATCTCTTAGCGGAAGTCCAGCAAGTTACTCTGCCTTGTTCTGTATGGTTTCTTCATCCTAAAATGCATGTGTTTGTTGTGATACTTAAGTGAGTTAATATGTTTATAACATTTAGCGTCATACCTGATACCTAATGCACACTTGAAAGATATTAGCTACTATGTTTACTAAATCTCAATTTTACCTTTATTATACAGATTGAAGTCCAACTAACAAGAATTCCCACTCGATGGAAAAATGTGTGTTATTGTGTTTTTAAAATAAAAGCTGAAATCTACACAGAATTATCCATAGAGATCAGTTTTTCCTCAAACATTCACATTTCAATTAATTTGTAAAATAGATGATTGACAGGTTTATCTCCCAGCCTTTACTTCCCGACAAGCTGTTAACTATACTTATCATTTCATGTAAATCAGATCCTTCAAACTTAATTCCACATAGCATTCTCATCTTGCTGCATTGTGACATATATCAACCATGGTTCTTTGCTGCCTTCATGTCATCCTTTGCATAATCTCATGACAGTAGGTTATAAGAAGTGTTTTCTGAATGAATTGGGTTTTCCATTTGGAGACTAGAAAACAAAGAAATCATCATTAAAATATGTCACAGAAAATAAAATAAAATAAAATAATAATGTCATCTAGAATGAGACACAAGACACATGATTTACTACCACACTTTGGTCTGGCTAATTCTACTATATACCTATGTCTCTAATGTCTGTTAAAGCATAACTTGTTTTCTTGTCTCCATACCCAGCCATCTTAGAAATTCAAATTTATCAACTTAATAATAATTATCTATGATAATGGTTACTCCCGATAGGCTTCTGAATATTGACCATGTGTGAGGGAGATAACAATGAAGTGGTACAGCTATATGGAAGCCTAAGTACATGCACAAAAATATCCAAAACAAACCAAACTTATTTTCATGCTTTTCATTTTATTCTTTTTTTTTTTTTTTTAGATTTTATTTATTTATTTGACAGAGAGAGATCACAAGTAGGCAGAGAGGCAGGCAGAGAGAGAGAGAGGGAAGCAGGCTCTCTGCTCAGCAGGGAGCCCGATGCGGGACTCGATCCCAGGACCCTGAGATCATGACCTGAGCCGAAGGCAGTGGCTTAACCCACTGAGCCACCCAGGCGCCCTATTCTTTTTGTTTTTGACCTTATACCAGGTGTTATATTTCTGAATAGTAGAAACAAATGGGATGCCTACTTAACCTCTTGAATAAATGTAAATATGGAAATATGCATACATCATTTTACTTTAAACTTCCAGGGAACAGGAAAGCAGAGGATCTGGCAGCATGCAAGGTATTCTGCAAGGCCCCTGATGTAAAAAGCCAGCGCTGAAAAATCAGTCTTTGTGATCCACACAATGAGGAAAAAAAAAAAAAAGAATGATTTGATTCAAATGAAATTATTTCATCTCCACATTTCTCTTGTTCTCATCTATACAAAAATCTTTTCTGCGCCACAAAATTATATTTTGGAAATAAATTTTAGCTTTCAATTAATCAAGGAAAGACTGACTCTCAGTAATTTAGCACATATTTGTTTGAAGAATAAAACTTTAAAATGTTTTCTCTTTTATTTTTACAACCTTCTCTCTTGTTTGATAATTTCTCTACTAATTTGTACGTGGTAATGATTTCCTATGATACTTTTCAAAAGAGACAGAGACACTCTGTCCTTTAGAATTTCAAATGAACAATGGCATTGTTGAATCAGAGCATACGTCCATTTCTTTTGGTATCTTATCCACAAGATATACATACACCAATAAACTCAGAGACAAAAACCGTGAGTTTCTAGTAGAATCTCAGAATCTGACCTGAGGTCATACAGCAGTTAGTCAATATTCTGATTTTCATGAAATATTTGAGTCATAAAATATAAAAGCAAGCAAAATCAGATATTTTTAAGAAATGGCTTTTATAAAATTACTTCATTTCTCCTGATGTAAATTTTTAAAAATGAGTATAGTTTTATAAATAATGAAAAGCAGAAACTCTACATAGGTTGAAACAACAGAGAAATTATTTTTCATGGACAAGTTGCATCTTAGACAATAACAGTAATAATTTGCCCATTAGGGAATTAAATACCAATGTGGCAACTCGGAGCTTTCCATGGAACACAAATGAAAACGTATTTATTAACAAAGGAGCAAATATCCTTTTAAACATTCAAAGTCAGCAATATTTAAGAGAAACAAATTGAACAAATATATATATAACTCTTTCAGATATGTTAACTTATTTAATCGTCACAAAACCAATCAAGGCTGATTTAATTTTATCCATTGTACAGGTTAGAAAACTAGCACACTCAAATTAAGATTTGCTGTGTTCAGATGGTTATTGAGAAACACAGGTAGAATTTAATACCATTTTGCTATTTTTACCTTTGTTAATTTACAACAGTGTAACTGCCAGTTCAAATTTTGTAAAAATGGAGAGGTATATAAACAATAAAATCCCCATTATAACTTGCATATATATATATTTTTTCAAATATATCTATAAATAAATAGCATTTATATATGTATATAATTTTATTTACACAAAATAAATTAATGCTATACAAACTAATCTGAAATTTGTTTTGTTACCGCATTTTTAATGGCTTATATTTTTTGGTATATCACTAAGAAGATCAGGGATCTTTTTAAGTGCACTGCTCATAACTTTGCTCATACTTTTTTTGTTTTATTTATAATAGGCTATATGCCCTGTTCTTATTGATTTGTAGGGTCATTTTT
Organism: Lutra lutra; assembly: GCF_902655055.1. Lineage (NCBI taxonomy): Eukaryota > Metazoa > Chordata > Mammalia > Carnivora > Mustelidae > Lutra > Lutra lutra. Next base: position 124,372,932 of record NC_062279.1, on the reverse strand, counting down.
CATTATATTAAATACTTTGGTACCATTTTTGTTACATATTTCACAAATATCTTTCCAATAGATCATTTGAGGTTGTTTGTTTTTACTTTGTTCATTCATAATTCAGTTTTGTATTTAAAGAATCAAATCAGTTTTTTATGATTGATGGCATTTGTATTTTATGTCTTACATAAGAAGTTTTTTTAACTAAGTTATGATAAAAAATAGCAACTTAAATAATATTTTAGAATTAATTTAAAATTGAATGTGGGTAATTTCTAAAATTATAAAGTAATTTATAAAAAATAAACTTTATTTTTGCTATAATGTGAGGTAGAGCTGTCAATTTATCTTAAAATATGCAACCAATTATCACAGTATCAATTGTTCCCTTCTTTAATATTAAAAGGTTAAAGGGTAATCTTCAAATATATTTATCTCTAGTTCTGGACACTCTCTCTTGTTCCAAGGATCTGTTTATCTATTTCTATGCTAGAGCTTTATTGCTTTTATTATTGTCAATAAGTGGGTTAAAACAAAAAAAAAACTAGTATTTTATTAATAAGAGGACTAGGTGCCTTTGGCTACTGGGGGCTGCCATGGTTCTTGAGAGGAGAAACAAGTTATTGCCAGTAGGTGGGGTTTAAAGAAAAACTGACATTTAATAAGAGAGCCAGGAGCCATTTGTCTAGTGGGGGCTGCCATGGTTCTTGAGAGGAGAAACACCAGGATGGAATGTGTTAGTGTACAGATACGCTGCAATGCAGTCTAGATGCAGATTTTCACATAGTGATCAAAACCCACCAAAGAATCCTCATTTTTACATATAAAAATATTATAAGCAAACAAAGCATAAGGTGATACAAAGCTTGTATTTCAGCTTGTGTCCGAAGAAAAAGTATTTTCTATGAGGCTAATTGTGGTGGATTCTGTGAAAATGAGCATTCCTATAAGCACATGCTGCTTCCATTAAGAAGGAAGTCTATTTTTTCTGTTATTTATTTTCTCAAACCATGAGATTTTTTGGAGTAATTTAACAAATAAATGTGATGATCTGGGACTTCTGAACTTATGCCTTAAGAGACCTTAAGTTTCTGATTTCATTCTAGGAAGGCAATTGCCAGGTTAAGAATTCCAACTACACTGCTTCAGAAAACAGCTACGTATAGAAAGAGAGAGGCTGAAGGTTAAGAAAGTACAAACGGAAAGAAAAGGGCCTCTGGATGTTCCTACACCCATGATAATCTATCAGATGAGTAAGCAAAGTGATCTCACAGCTTTCAGCTAGTTGAGCTACCACAGAGAACACTGTAAGAAGGAATACCAAGCTGTACCGCTGAGTCCTGCTCAAATTGTAGACGAAATAAATGGATGTTGTCAAAAGCTAAAAAGTCTTAAGATGGTACTTTTACATGGGAGTGTACATCTGGAAAAAATATACTACTATATTATTTATCTGGTTTTACTTATTTAAACTTCCAGATAAATTTTATTTTATTATTTATTTTATTTATTTTTATTTCTTTAAAAGATTTTATTTATTTATTTGTCAGAGAGAGAGAGAGAGAGCACAAGCAGCGAAGTGGCAGGCAGAGGTAGAGGAAGAAGCAGACTCCCCACTGAGGAAGGACCCCCCGCCCAAGTGGGACTGTATCCCAAGATCCTGGGATCATGACCTGAGTGGAAGGCAGTAGCTTAACCGACTGAGCCACTCAGGTGTCCCTTCCAGATAAATTTTAGTCTTAGCTCAGAAGTTTTGCATAACATCTCTTAGTATTTTGTTTGGAGTTGAACAAAATATATACATTATTTTGAGAGAATGGTACATCTTCATAATGCTCTTAGAGATTTTCCAGCAGAGAGTATGAGTTCTTCTGTTTTGGAAAAGAGGGTCTACTTTAGTTTTGACTTTTTTGCCCCTGTGTATGCCTTTTGTCTTTGGGCAATACAGTAAATGTCTGGCTGGTGAGAGGGAAGAGAGATCAAAATTTATGTTTCCTGATATTAATAAGATCTGGAGGCAAGATTAAAAAATTAAAAAAGGACTCTTCAAAGAAGAAATATATAAAAGGATTCTTCCTCATTCTTCACCAACTCCTAAATTATGAATGCACAGGATGACATAAAATGAGACCTAACATAGAACATCTGGTGAGATGTGGGAGCTGAAAAGCAATTCAAGAGTTTCTACAGAGCTGGAGAGATATAGTTCTGGCTAAGTCATAGTAGAGAGACCTTATTAATGTCTCAGGTGATTTATTTAAAAGCAAAAAATGCCAGGCCCCCAAAGAAAAGAGAGTACACAGTAGCAATGAAGGAAAAATTGAATTAGACACTCCTTATTAAAACTTTAAACCAAGTCTCAGCAAAGTAAAGTAAGCTGCTAGTAATTTAATTGCTGGATGAATAAAATACAATATGTGATGCTCAAAAATAACAGACTCCAAAACCTCTACAATATATCATGCAAAATGCTCAGTATATGTTTATTTTTTCAAAATATGTTTAAAAATTACTAGCTAGATGGGAAAGCAGAGACAATTGTTTGGTGATTAAAAAATAAACTAGCCATTAGATGCAGATACAGAATAATTTAATACTGAAATTAACAGACAAGAACTTCAAAATAATGACAGTTTTGTTTTTAAATACAGAATATATGGATAAGATTAATGCAATAAGGGATTTTCGATGGATATCTATAATCTACACAAAACAAATATACATTATAGGAATTCAAATAAACTGCATCAAATTAAGCAGTGACTATGTGAATTTAACAGCAGACTAGAATGCAAAATTCATAAAGTCAAAAACTAGTTAAGAGAAAATATAAGCTACTGAGACAAAAATATTTTTTAAGAAAGAGCAGAAATTTTAAAAAAAATGTGGTATAGCATCAATAAGCTTAATTAACTACATGTAATTAGAATACCAGAAGAAGAGGAGAATGACATGGAGGTAAATTTTTTTTAAAGATGGTAGGGTTTTTCTGACTTAATAAAAGTACAAACTCATGAATTTAAAAGTTAAGCAAAAGTCACGTGGGTAAAGAATACAGCTTATAACCATATCACAGTAAGCTTGAAGAAAAGCAAAGATAATGAAACAAATCTTAAAAATAACCATAGGAAGAAGAGATGGTCTTCTTTCTGGGTGGGTTAGTTGGTTAAGTGTTTGACTTCAGCTCAGGTCATGATCTTGGGGTCCTGGAGCCCCACAACAGGTTCCCTGCTCAAAGGGGAGTCTGCTTGTCCCTCTTTCGCTCCCCCTCAAATAAATAAATACAATTAAAAAAGAAAAGAATAACTAGAGAAGACATTTCATGTTGTAAAACAATAATATTTGATCTCTCAGCAGAAATTATAGAAGTCATGGGGGAACTGGCTGGCTTAGTCAGTACAGCATGTGACTTTTGATCTCAGGGTCATGAGTTCAAGACCCACACTGGGAGTGGAGCCTACTTGACTTCCTTACTTACTAAATAAATAAATTTGTAAATTTATTTATTTGTAAATAAATAAATTTGTAAATTTATTTATTTGTAAATAAATATTTAATTAATTTAATTATAAGTAATATTTATTTATTTAAATAAAGTTATTTGTAAAAAATAAATTTGTATCTATATAATGTGTGTATATATACACACATACATATTTCTGACATATATATTTATGACATATATACCTATATATGTCATAAAATATTAAAATGTATTATTGATGTATGGAAAAAAAACAAACTGCCAATTTAGATTTTTATACTCAGGAACAATAATCTTCCAAAATGAAGTTAAACACGTGTTTTTAGATATTTAAAAAAAATGGGGGGCTAGTGAAAAAATGGCCAACGCATCCAAACTACAGGAAATATTAAAGAAAATTATTCAGCCTTGAGGGAAATGATCACAAATTGAAGAAAGGGTAAGAAGAAATAAACAGTTCCAGAAAGAGTAAATAGACAATTGTAAAAGACTACTGATTGTTTAAAGTTACAAAAAAGATAATGCATTTTGGATTTTTCCCAGAATTAAAAATAAAGTACATGGCAACAATAGAAAACAGGCAAGAATAGGATAAACTAACTGTTAAAAGATTCTTGAATTGTTTTGGATATATAACCCTACTAATTTGAGGCAGACTATAATAAGTTAAGGGGTATTAATTTCTAGGGTAACCAATAAAA